>NW_027171303.1:60000-67500 GCF_036898095.1 Palaemon carinicauda
AATTAATAAAATTCATTCAAAATCCTAAATATCGGTTAGCCAAAAAAAAAATTAAAAATAAATAAACATTGAAAATATTTTTCCGATATTTCATACTTTCTTCCTAAAAATCTAACCTGATCATAATTGGTGGAGTAAATTGAAAAAGATAATTAGAATAATCTGAAATTTTTCTCTTCAAGAACTTCACTACTGTTGTTATGAAAAATATATATTTATGATTGTTTTAAAAAATGTTGATAGAAAAAGAGAGAAATATCTCTACCATTTTTATTTCATGATGTAAAACATGATACTACGTTAGAATGAAAGGTTATTGAAATATCTTTAGTAATAAATATTTCTTTTTTTTCATGATAGTACGATGGAAGTGATCAGTCTTCTGAATGTATTGATGTCTATTGAGGAGTGAATGATAATGGAAAAGAGAATTTTATTACAATTAGATAAATATTTTCAGTGAAAATTGACAGTGATATAAGAAATTATTATTATTATTATTATTATTATTATTATTATTATTATTATTATTATTATTATTATTATTATTATTATTATTATTATTATTATTATTATTATTATTATTATTGAAAGCTAAGCTATTACCCTGGTTGGAGATTCAGTATGCTTTAGGTCCAAGGGCTCCAACAGGAAGTGAGGCAATAAAAAAAACTACAAGAGAAGTAATAAACAATTTTCAATCTGAGTTTATCATAAGCTTAAAAGTAATAAATGAATTATATGTTTTGCTCATTTCACAATGATATAGAAATCTATCATTAGAAATAAAATTGATAAAAAAAAAAAAATCTATGTAATGGTCCATCACTCCTTACCCAACAAAAATCGCCTTCCCCAAAAAAACTACTTCCCTGGAAACAATATGTCCTTTATTTAGAAAACAAAGATGGAGGAGACAATGGGCTAATGAGGTCACTTACTCTGTTGTTCTGGAGTCTCTTTGAGACGGTGTCATTAAACATTCCAGCGTCTTACGTTTACACCTAAAAAACGTTGCTTTGTGGCAGTTCCTGCAGGGTGATCTCTCACGTTTTATTTCTTACTGTTGAAGGCTGTTGATGTTCCGGTTTGCTTGTAATAATAATAATAATAATAATAATAATAATAATAATAATAATAATAATAATAATAATAATAATAATAATAATAATAAAAGTTACAGCAACAACAACAATAACAACAGGTATACTATAACTACTACTACTACTACTACTATTACTACTACTACTACTACTACTACTACTACTACTACTACTACTACTACTACTACTACTACTACTACTACTACTACTTATAATAATAATAATAATAGTAGTAATAATAATAATAATAATAATAATAATAATAATAATAATAATAAAATTGTAAACTAACCCAACAAGAATATCAATTTAACTACACAATTGAAAACAATGATATTTATATCCCTTGAACAAATAGAAATTCAACTGCTCAATTATTTCCATCTAGTTACGAATACACCCCCCTTCTTCCTCCTTCATTCTCCTCCTTTCCCTTTCCCTTTACCTCCCTCCCTTAATTCTACTACTCCCTCCACTCCCTCCACTATTATACTTCTATACCTTCCTTCACTCCACTTTCCTAAATTCAACTGTTGATTGATTTCCCCTCTGATAATACGTCCACCCCTACTCCCTCCATCACCCTTCACTCCTTTCAACCCCTCCCCCCTCCACTCCCTCGACTTCAATTCCATTTCAAATTTCGCAAATATTTCGCATTGAACGTTTCCACATTCATCTCATTAGGTGTGTATTGTGACCTGACAATGGAAGGCAAATTCTCAGCTATAGGATCGTGATTCGATGCGAGGTTGAATTTCTTGCTCACTCTGATATTCAGAGAGATTATCCTTCATGGGATTCTGATGTGTGTGTATTCCCTTGAGTGTGTACGTGTGTAGGTGTATACGTGCTGTATAGGTAGGTGCTTGAACCTGGGTGATTATGAATGCTGATATATAGATTGAAGCTTTTGCATAAATATATTTATTTTAGTTTTGTGCATATTTGCATGTAATTTTAGGAGCGTTTCTGATTGCGGATATACCTCAGCGTAGTTAAAGAGTTTATATATTACCATGATTAATAGCGCTGCGCTAGATAGGGACTCCCATACTAGGTTGGTTCTCTGTAAGTTAGGAGACGAAGGTCTCCTACCATCAGCAATCTACACTGGCTAGCGTGGATACGAAAGCTGGTCAAACCCATGACATGAATTAGCATATGTTTGAGGCCATTGTTCCGCAGTAGACTAAAAACGGGTGCATTTGTTGTTGTTGTTGTTGTTGTATAAATATTACATATATGTATACAACAAAAACAAATGCAGATGTTTCTAAATAACTGCAGGATAAAGGCCTCAGAAATGTCCTTATTCATGACTGGAGTTGGAACCGTTTCTGTTACCACACTGGTCAGTGCAGATTGGTGATGGTTGGACACTTTATTTAGATAGCTCTTGAAAAACCAACCTAGTATTGGTGACCCTGATTAGTACAGCTTTGCTGATCATGGCAACACACAAGCCCTTTCACCGCGATAAGTTATTCCCACTCAGAAAGTACATATGGTCACGTTTTATAGATAGATTGATTGCCAGATAGATAGATAGATAGATAGATAGATATATAGATAGATATTTAAATATTTAGATAGATAGATAGCTCAACATATAAACAGATAAATGACTATCCTTCAATTCATATTAAAAGAACAATCACATCTTTCCACCTATTTTATTATGCCGCTAAAAAACGTAAAACCTTCATAAGCCCCAAGACAAGGTCTTTCATAACTATCCTAATTTACATAACAATTTCCCCGGAAATACATCCTTCGCTTAATGCAGTGTGTAAATCAATATGTCCTTTATTGTGAAGTCTGCGGGGGACATCTAATCGATATAGGAGAGAGGAGTATTTTCTGGTTCAGTTATATGTCGATTTCAAATGTCTTAATTATGTCAGAATTGTTCTAGTCATTTCATCCAATACAGGAGAAATTGTTAATTAGAATAATATAAATTGCAGTTTCTATTATGCCTGTTATAAGAGTGAAAATAAATATAACTATTCACTTGTCAATCAAAAATCTTAACAGCGCAAACAAAACTAGAAAATAATTAGAAGTATATAAACAGAAGGCTACTGTGAGTTAGATGACATGAAATAGAGACAAAACTATAAGAGAGACTACTCTTGTGCCATGTGTGGGTGAGATAATAGTAAGAAGTAGATGGGGATGGTTATGGCATGCTCTTCGCACTCCCCAAGAGAGACTAGTTCACCAAATCATCAACTGGGCACTACAGGAGTTGGAAGATCCAGACCTACAGGGCTGAGGACTTTGAAGCGAGAAGTAGGTGATTATGAGTGAAGAAGTATTAATTTAAAAGCTCATGATAGAGATAACTGGCTAAATCTAACCGAGGCCCTTTGCCTCAATAAGAGTAGGAAGAGATGATGATGACGAGTAAATAAAAAGGAAAGTTCCTTTCATAGCAACATTCCTGCATCTGAAGGAATTTTCGGTTCCATCAGGAATTACCTCGCTCTGATTGGCTGGACTCCCTCGGGATCGGAGACCGGATGTCAGACGGGGAATCCCTAATGAACTTCAGCTTCCTTGGAAGACTGGAGCATGTTTGAATTATGAGCAGAAGATTGTATTATAATAGGGTGCATGCCTTACTAATGGGGGGTTAACCTTACATATTTTTTTTTTTTATTATTTAAATTGAATGGGAGTGTGATAATACAAAATCTATTGTAACTTATTAATATTCTTCTAGAGTTCACAAAGAAGAATATGTGATTCTGGGTGGAAGTAGTAGTAGTATTAGTAGTAGTAGTAGTAGTAGTAGTAGTAGTAATGTGTTTGTTATTATTACCATTAATGCAGGTATAAAACCAGGTAAAATCTATGACATCGTATATTTATACAAATAATACACAAAAAGATTGATAGATATAGATATAAAATCAACCATTGATATGAAGTACGTGATAATATCAATAATATTTTACGACATATTACTACATAAGAATATCGTAAACAGCATACACAATGATAAAGGAATGAAAGATAAACCAAATACATATAAACACCAGAACAAATAGAATCAACTCCACCACCATTGAAATTCAATAGTGAATGAGGGAGGAACCTATTTAATAAGAGACAAAACTGCCTCTCATTGTGACGAGCGCTGCTTACAGATGAAATTAATTTTCCATTACGACTTACCTCTCCTTAACTGGGCCGCCTCCCTCGAGACCAGCGGCGGGCCCGAATGCACACAGAGAATTGGTAATGAGTTCCCGGTCCATTGGAAGACGAGGGACCTTGTTTACGTTGGTATGTCGGGATTGTGTACTGACAGGGATACGGAATTCGTCTGAGGGAGCGGGACATTGTTTACGAAGCATAGTAGAGTCAGGAATAAGGATCAGGTAGAACTTTTCAGGGAGCATGCATTGCTTGTAAATAAACAGGTGTTTGGTAAGTATATCCCCCTATATAATAAAGAAAAAGTACCTGGATATATATATATATATATATATATATATATATATATATATATATATATATATATATATATATATATATATATATATATATATATATATATATATATACATATATATACACACACACATATATATATATATATATATATATATATATATATATATATATATATATATATATATATATATATATATATATATATATGTATATATATATATATATATATATATATATATATATATATATATATATATATATATATATATAGATTTAGTCTATTAGGAAGTGCATATGAACAATTTTATAGCTTTTCCGTCTCTTAGACATTGAGGCTGACCCAATAGTTTAGCTTTTAGAAGCCCAGACACTTAGGAGGTAATTTTTTTCTTAATGGTTTTTATATAAACATATAGATTATCTTTTGTTGTTTACAGTCATTATTACCATATACATATAGCGGTTCAAAGAATGTTCATTACTACTTAAAGAAAATTCTGAAATATATCAGGAGTTTGGAAAGACATCCGATTAAATAACGTGCAAATATAAGGAAAAATATTGGAAATATACAAGCAGAGGGGCAAAGTATTTTCTCACTATATTTAAGTTTAATTAAAACTCATTCAGAAAAAAATAGAGTAATAAAGAATATCATCATTTGGTTCAGAGTTTAGTTTATATATAAAATAGATAAAAATAACTATTCTTAAATTTCCTTAAATTTTAGACTCCACCTGGAATTAAAAAACAATTAAATCTTTTATTTTCTTTAAAACCATGCAAACATTGTGAATTCTTTTGCTTGTCTATCAATAACATTAAAATAAAAAACAACAACGCCAGATGCAAAAAAAGGTTTCGGAATATGCCAGAAATGTTATATATTTCACAGCATTGGCAGATATTTAACACTTAACATCAGGAAATCTAACACTAGAAATACGTTAGTTTTAATGTGACTTTTAGCTCAGGCTACGGCGATTTCGTGAAAGATAAAATAACGTATGCTAACATTGGCTGCATCTGATTTTTGAAAATATGTTTTAAAAATTTTTTTCGTTTCAGATCAATGCGAGAATGATCAATCTATTACTAAGATTTACATACTTTCTTTATGAGTCATAACGTTGTTTCTTTAAGTATAAATCAAAAGTCCAGATTATTTTCTCTCTCTCTCTCTCTCTCTCTCTCTCTCTCTCTCTCTCTCTCTCTCTCTCTCTCTCTCTCTCTCTCTCTCTCTCTCTCTCTCTCTCTTTCCTAAGGGAAAAAACCTTTCATTTTTACAGCAAGAAATGGAAAAATAGGGTAGCTTAATGTAAGAATCATCTCTCTCTCTCTCTCTCTCTCTCTCTCTCTCTCTCTCTCTCTCTCTCTCTCTCTCTCTCTCTCTCTCTCTCTCTCTCTCTCTCTCTCTCTCTCAAATAAAACTTACTGTACATGATTAAATTTAAAATGATGGCCACTCAATAGACGAAATGCAAAAGATAATTCATTCTAATATATTCGACATTCCACAAAATCAGGCTCTCATACAATCAACCCAATTTTTCGATCTAATAGGAAATGTCACTGAATGATAAACAAACTACTAAAGCAGAGGCCAACGTAATGCCATTGCAGGGAAATTCTGCAATGATATCATGTAATAGAAATGCAAGGGAAACGAACTCATCACTTTCGATTTTCATTTCCATTTCAATACATCGACATTGGGTGGAAAATTTTGAATAAGATCTGGTGTAAGTGCTTCTGTAAGGGACAGATGGTTGATAGAGTATTTATTTGCTAAGGTTAAGGATCAAATAGATTCAATGATAGAAAGTAATGTAGAAATTAGTTGCTGAGGTTTTCATTGGTTTATTTCAAGAGGATAATATATATCCCTAATAGAAACTAATGTAAAAATGAGTGGATAGACTTTTTGTTTGTTTATGTTTAGGATGAATTAGATTCAAAAATGGAAATTTATGTAGAAATTGGCTGGCAGAAATTTTATTTGTTTATTTGAAGAAAAATATAATTTTTTTAAAAGAAAATAATTTAAACAATGATTGCTAGTATCTTTATTTCTTTATTTTAAGGATAAAATATGAGATTCTTTAATGGAAATTATTGTAGATATTGATTTTTTAATTTTTACTTACTCATGGTAAGAAATTTGAGTAACAGAGAGAGAGAGAGAGAGAGAGAGAGAGAGAGAGAGAGAGAGAGAGAGAGAGAGAGAGAGAGAGAGAGAGAGAACTTCCTATCACTCTCTTTTTCCTCTTACAAAACGAATATATATACATACATATATATATATATATATATATATATATATATATATATATATATATATATATATATATATATATATATATATATATATATATATATATATATATTAATATATATATATAAAATATATATATATATATATATATATATATATATATATATATATATATATATATATATACATATGTATATATATTAATATATATATATATATATATATATATATATATATATATATATATATATATATATATATATATATATATATATATATACATGTATATATATATATATATATATATATATATATATATATATATATATATATATATATATATATACATACCAGACTTTTTTTCTGCAACTTTTAGAATATCTGAATGCTTCAGCTTTTATGAATAGAACCTAAAGATCGGAAAGTGATATTCTATTGACCTTCAGTTTAAATCAAATTTATATCTCCTTTAAATGTTGGAGGAATTCTGGGTCAAGGTTTTGTGAATATAAAAGAAAAGACACTGATGTAAAGTTTTGTAAGAATAACTTATAGATTTTCTGCTGACCAAAATTATATAAAAATAATGATATGTAGATTAATATAGATATGAATATATATATATATATATATATATATATATATATATATATA
>NW_027171303.1:70000-75000 GCF_036898095.1 Palaemon carinicauda
AGCCAAGCTCGTCGTACATCTGCCACCCGAGCCTATAACCTCCGATCGACCAATCAAAATTCGAGGCTCCTCTCTACGAACCAGAGCTAGGATATATAAGGACCCAGATCCAGCCCGAGCCTCCCACGGGCCAACCAAGGGAAAGGCCCGTGCCAACAACAAGTGTTGGCTTTAATACCCCAAGAAGAAAGAAGAAGAAGAAGCCCGAGCCTCACTTCTCGCCTGAAGACGGAGCAAGCAGTTCCGAAACGCGTAGCACTCCACTCCTGACTTTACCTGTTGTAATTTTCGAGTATCACTTGTACTTGTATTAATTACATCCAGCCTTAACCTGAATTGTATCCTTCACCCACCTGATGACATTCGCCACCTTGCTAGCTGAATGTAGCAACCCTGAAAAGAGAATTGTTCGTAGGATCGAGAAATTGGACAAGAAATTGAATTCTGCCGATGCAGCCATAGTATTCAACTCAACCTGTTTGAAGGAGGGTCTCCTACCAAGAAATAATAATAATAATAATAATAAAAATAATAATAATAATGATAATAATAATAATAATAATAATAATAATAATAATAATAATAATAATAATAATATTGAAAA
This sequence comes from Palaemon carinicauda, assembly GCF_036898095.1. Classification (NCBI taxonomy): domain Eukaryota; kingdom Metazoa; phylum Arthropoda; class Malacostraca; order Decapoda; family Palaemonidae; genus Palaemon; species Palaemon carinicauda. The sequence continues at coordinate 70,605 of NW_027171303.1, forward strand.
CTAACCCAACAAGAATATTAATTTGAATACACCAATGATAACAATGATAATTATAACCTTCGAATAAAAAGAAATTCAACTGTTGAATGATTTCTAACTAGTTACTAATACGTCCCTCTAATTCCCTCCTTCAATCCCCTCTCCTCCCCTCTCTCCCTTCTCTCCCTTCACTCTCCTACTCCCTTGACTCCATCTACTGCTATATTCCTATACCTCCCATCACTCCACTTTCCCTAACCTTTCACTCCCAAATTAAACTGTTGATTGATTCTCCATCTAGCTAATAATTCATCCCACCTACTCCCTCTATTACCCTTCCCTCCCTTCAACCCCTTCCCCCCTCCTTTCCCTCCATTTTAAATCTATCTTACATTTCGCAAATATTTCGCATTGAACGTTTCCACATTCATCTCATTACGTGTCTATTGTGCCCTGACAATGGAGGGTGAATTTTCAGCTATAGGAGCGTGATTCAACGCGATGTTAAATTTCCTGCTCTTTCGGATATTCAGGGAAATTTTCCTTTATGGGATTCTGATGTGTGTTTATTCCCTTGCGTGTGTACGTGATGTGTAGGTGGGTGCTTGAACTTGGGTGATTATGAATGCTAATATATTGATTGAAGCATTTGAATGAATATTCTTAGTTTAGTTTTGTGTATAGATATTTGCATGCTTTTGGGAGCGTTTGAGAGTGGGGATATACCTTAGCGTAGTGAACTCAATGATTAATGAAACTGTACTAGCAAGGAACACCCATACTAGGTTGGGTTGCTATTAGCAAGCAGACGAAGATCTTCTACAATCAACAATCCACAGTAGCTATCATGGTGACAAAAACTGGCAAACCCCTTGACATGAACTTTCACATGTCTGTGACCTTTGTCCTGCATTGGACTAAAAATGGCCACATTTGTTGTTGCTGCTGTTGTTTATATATTACAGATATGGATACAAAAAGGCAAATGCAGATATTTCTTGTTATCTGCAGGATAAAGGCCTCAGAAATGTCCTTATTCATGACTGGGGGGTTGACCTTTTTTTATCACCACGCTGGTTAGTGCGTATTGGTGATGGTAGGACACTTTACTTTGATCACACACAGCAAACCAGCTTTATATTGGTATCCCTGATTAGTACAGCTATGCTCATCATGGTGTTACACAAACCCTTTCGCCACGTTAGGGTATTCCCACTCAGAAAGTATATGGTCATGTTTTATAGATAGATAGATAGATAGATAGATAGATAGATAGATAGATAGATAGATAGTTTGTTAAACACATAAACACATAAACTACTATCCTTTTATTCATATTAAAAGAACAATCCCATATTTTCAACCTACTCTATCATGCCATTAAAAACTTAAACTGTTCATAAGCCCTGAAACAAACACTTCCATAACTATTCTAATTTAAAATACAACAAGGTCCCCTGAAATACATCCTTCGCTTAATGAAGTGGGTAAATCAGTCTGTCCTTTATTGTGAAGTCTGCGGATGACATCTTATCAATATAGGAGAAAGGAATATTTTCTGGTTCAGTTATATGTCGATTTCAAATGTCTTGATTATGTCAGAATTGTTCCAGTCCTTTCATCCAATAAAGGAGAAATTGTTAATTGGAATAATATAAAATGCAGTGTCTATTATGCCTGTCGTACAAGTGAGAATACATATTATTATTCACTTGTCTATTGAAAGACTTAACAGGACCACCAAAACTAAAAAATAATTAGGAGCATGTAAAAAAAGGCTATTGGGATTTACGTGGCATAAGATAATTAGAAAAGAAACTATAAAAGAGAGTAATCGAGTTCCATATGAGGATAAGATAATTGTGAGGGGTACGTGGAGATGTTTTAGGAATGCTCTTCGCACTGCCCAGGAGATATTAGTTCACCAGACTTTCAACTGGGCTTCACATGGCACTGAAAGAGTTGGAAGACCCAGACCTACGTGGCTGAGGACCATGAAAGGTTACGTAGAAGAGGAATGGAGAAGTATTCATTTAAAAGTTTAAGCTAGAGATAAGTGGCTAAATCTAACCGAGGCCCTTTGCGTCAATAGGCATAGGAGATGATGATGATGAAATAAAAAGCTAAGCTTCTTTCATAGCAATATTCTGCCTCAGAACGAAAATTCGGCTCCATCAGGAATTACCTCGCTCTGATTGGTTGGACTCCGTCGGGATCGAAGCCCAAAGTCAAGCGAGGAATCCTTAATGAACTTTAGCATCCTTAGAAGACTGTTTCAGTTGTAAGTAGAATATTGTATTGTAATAGGGTGCAAGCCTTACTAATAGGGGTTAACTTTACATATGTTTTTTTTATGATTTTATATTGAATGGGACTAGTATAATACAAAATCTATTGTAGCCTATAAATATTTTCCAGAATTCATAAAGAATAATATATGATTCTGGGTGGATATAGTAGTAGTAGTAGTAGTAGTAGTAGTAGTAGTAGTAGTAGTTATTTCTTGGTTATTATTTTTATTAATGCATAAATTTATGTGAATAGTAAACAGTAATAAACAGTAGGTATAAAATCAATCAATAATTTATGAAATTTTATATTGATCAAATAATACACAGGAAGGTACTTTTGACTGCCTAATAAATAATGATGAGTATATAAAATGCGCGATATAGAGTAAGTGAAAATATCAATAAAATTTAATGATATTTTATTACATGAGAATATTGTTAATAACATACACAAAAATAAAGAAATGAACGATAAACCAAACACAAATAAACTCCAGAAATAAAAAAAAATAGAATAAACGCCAGAAAAAAAATAGAATAAACTTCAGCATCATTAAAATTGAATAGTGAGTAAGGGATGAACAGATTTAATAAGCGACAGAACTGTCTCTTATTGTGGCGAGCGCTGCTTACAAATGCAGTTAATTCACCATTAGGACTTACATCTCCCTAATTGGGCCACCTCCCTCGAGACCAGCGGCGGAACCGAATTCACACGGAGAATTGGTAATGATTTCCCGGTCCATTAGAAGATGAGGGTCCTTGTTTACGTTGGTATGTGGAGACTGTGTATTGATAGGGATCAGGAATCAGTCTGAGGGAGCAGACATTGTTTACGAAGCATAGTAGAGTTAGGAATAGGTATCAGGTAGAACTTTTCAGTGAGCATGCATTGCTTGTAAATAAACAGGTGTGTGGGAAGTATGTCCCCTCTATGATAAAGGACAAGTGTCTATATATATATATATATATATATATATATATATATATATATATATATATATATATATATATATATATATATTATATATATATATATATATATATACATAATTATATATATATATATATATATATATATATATATATATATATATATATATATATATATATATATATATATATATATATATATATATATATATATATATATATATATATATATATATGTATGTATGTATGTATGTATATATATATATATATATATATATATATATATATATATATATATATATATATATATGTATATATATATATATATATATATATATATATATATATATATATATATATATATATATATATATATATATATATACATATATATATGTCTGTGTGTGCGTGTGTCGATTGATAGATTTAGTCTATTAAGGCAACGAATATGAAAAAAAAATTGTAGCATTTCAATCTCTTGCATATGGATAATTGATAAATAGTTTATCCTTTATAATCATTATTATCATATATATCTATAGGTTCATTACTACTCAAAGTGAGTTTGGAAATATATCAGGAGATTGGAAGGACATATCAGATTAAATAATGTACATATTATTGAAAAATATTGGAAACATATAATCAGACGGGCAAAGTACTCATTCACTAAGTTAAAGTTTAATGGAAATTTCGTCATTTTGATCACAGTTATGTGTATATATAACAAATATAAAAATAACTCTTCATATATTTCCATAAATTTCAGATTTCGCCTGGAATTCAAAAACAATATTAATATTTTACTCTGTCCCAAAACCATGCAAAAATTTGTGAATTTTTATATTTGTCAATCAATAACATTAAAATAGAAAAAAAAATAACGATAGATGCAGAAAAAAGGTCTCGAAATATGACAGGAAAATTTTATATTTCCCAGCATTGGCAGAGATTTAACACTTAACATCAGGAAACCTTTCAATAGAAATGCGTTAACATTATTATGACTTTTAGATTAGGCTGCGGCGATTTTGCTAGAATTGTCTGCATTTGGATTTTCAAAAATATGTTTGAGATTTTCTTTTTCGTTTCATATCAATGCGAAAATAATTAATCTATTTCTGGTATAATATTACAAAAATTTAAATCTTTTTCCGTGTAAGTTCTAACGTTGTTTCATTCAGTACAAAATC
>NW_027171303.1:80000-82500 GCF_036898095.1 Palaemon carinicauda
AATTATCACTTACCCAAAAAAGGAAAATACGAATGTCATCCAATTGGCAAAAAGGTTCGTATAGAACCAGCCAATATAAAAATGGGTCACTTTCACATGCAAATATAAAATGATACAAGGGAGCTGGAATGACCCTCCCCCCCCCCACCCCCTCCCCCACCTTTCAAAACAAACCTATTACGGGAAGTAGAAACTGCGGTGGAGGGAAATATATCAGTCTTTTCTTTTCTCGTTGGGGCCAAATGAAAATCCGTGGATTTATATCTGGGTCCCATTTCGACGCTTGGAATTCTTAGATAGATATTTTTATAATTTTAAAAAAAGGTGTTTGATTATGTTTACATTTATGGTTTTTCATAATTGTTTTTTTTATTTATTTACTTAATTTAGAAGAAATAGACACTAATTTTTTGAAGTGTATTCAAAACCATAGAATTAGCTTTCGACTTTTTCAAAAGTTGGAAATTGATTATGATTTCATTTATCTTTTTTTAGCTTTTAAGAGTAATCATCATCATCATCATCATCATCTTCATCATTCTCATCTCCCCTTATCCTTATACCTATTGACAAAAAGGGACTTGGTTAGCTTTCGCCATTCGTCTGTATCTTGATCTCTTATTTCTATACTTTCTTATTCATCATCTTCTACTTCACGCTTTTTTATAATGGGTCTCCTTTTTCATTTATTAACATTTCGTGAAAGAATTCATGTTAATTCAAAAGAAATAAACGAGAAGAAATCTTACTAGTTAATTGATCAGGGGAACATCCTTGACTGGCAATGTGTTGGACTGGGATTTGAGATCTGTGCAAGCTCAATATTTTCTTGTAATGTGTGCAACTTCACCATCCTTGTGAGCTATGGATGGGGTGTTTGGAGGAACTGTAGTATCTACCTGTTGATCCATCAGCAGTCATTGTATGGCCTTACCTGTTAATAGCTAGATTTGAGAGTGAGTTTAAGTGTTGTTCATATATATATATATATGTATATATATATATATATATATATATATATATATATATATATATATATATATATATATATACATATATATGTATATATATATATATATATATATATATATATATATATATATATATATATATATACATACATATATATATATATATATATATATATATATATATATATATATATATATATATATATATATATATATTTATATATATACATATATATTTAAATATTGTTCTTCTATGTCATTTTCCCTAATACCTCTGTCATTCATAGATGACCTTTATACCTTTGAAAAAATAAAAAGATACATTAACCATTAAAAAGATTAAATTCTAATCTCATGAAAACCAATCACAAAAAAATCCTTAAATATTAAATGAAAAATAATACAATAAAAACTAAAAAGTTAATATATATAATAGAAATACAATGGAATCCATGAGCGAGACTTGCAAGCCTCAAGAATGGGCCAGGGAAAATATTTGGCCCATCGTAAGGCTGCACATCGCTGGAATAGGGAGGAGGACTCGAACCGAAGGAAAATGGAAATTGAACATTTCACGGAAGGAAATTCATTCCATGCTTGAATAAAATCTGAAATCCCAGTAAATTTTCAACCTGCTCTCAGAATTCATACTGCATAATCTATCTGCAATCCTTAGGGAGGGGGGGGGGGGTGGCGAAGTTTAGTCTGGGGAAGATTGAATCAGATAAGTCAGACTTGGATTTTGTGATGGAGTGTAAGTGTGACCTTAATTGGTTAGATAAAGGGGGTTATAGAGCAAAATATCTATCTATCTCTCTATCTATCTTTCTATCTCTGAGACGTTGTCATTAAACGTTCCAGTGTCTTACGTTTACACCTGAAAAACGTTGCTCTGTGGCAGTTCCTGCATGGTGATCTCTTACGTTTTATTTCTTATTGTCGGAGGCTGTTGAAGTTTTGGTTGTCCTATAATAATAATAATAATAATAATAATAATAATAATAATAATAATAATAATAATAATAATAATAATAATAATAATAATAATAATAATAATAATAATAGTATTGAAAACTCACCCAAGAAAAATATCAATTTATTTACACCAGTGATAACAATGATAATTATATACCTCGAGCCAATAAAAGTTCTACTGTTCAATGATTTGTATCTAGTGAATGATATGTCCCCACACGCACCACTACATTACCTCTCTCTCTCTTTCCCTTTCCCCTTCCTCCCTTAATTCCACTACTCCATCCACTCTCTCAACTCCTTCTTCTACTTCCCTTCACTCCACTTTTCCTCACCCTTGTCTCCCAAATTCAACTGTTGAATGATTTCCCATCTAGGTAATAATACGTACCAACTACTCCCTTCATCACTCCTCCCTCCATTCACTCCCTCCTCCTTACTCGCTCTACTCCTCGATTTCAAAACCATTTCCAATTTCGCAAATATTTCGCATTGAACGTTTCCACATTCATCTCATTACGTGTCTATTGTGCCCTGACATTGGAGGGCGAATT
>NW_027171303.1:92500-95000 GCF_036898095.1 Palaemon carinicauda
GATAATTAAAAAAGAAACGATAAAAGAGATCAATCGAGTGCCATGTGAGGATAAGATAATTGTGAGATGTTTTAGGAATGCTCTACGCACTCCCCAGGAGAGATTAGTTCACCAGACTTTCAATTGGGCTCCACATGGCACTAAAAGAGTTGGAAGACCCAGACCTACGTGGCTGAGGACCATGAAGCATTATGTAGGAGAAGACGAATGGAGAAGTATTTTTTCAAAAGTTGAAGCTAGAGATAAGTGGCTAAATCTAACCAAGGCCCTTTGCGTCAATAGGCAGAGGAGATGATGATGATGAAATAAAAAGCTAAGATTTTTTCATAACAATATTCTGCCTCAGAACGAAATATCGGCTCCATCAGGAATTACCTCGCTCTGATTGGTTGGACTCCCTCGGGATCGAAGCCCGAAGTCAGTCGAGGAATCCTTAATGAACTTCAGCATCCTTAGAAGACTGTTTCAGTTGTAAGTAGAATATTGTATTGTGATAGAGTGCAAGCCTTACTAATAGTGGTTAACTTTACATATTTGTTCTTTTTATGAATTTATATTAAATGGCACTATTATAATACAAAATGTATTGTAACCTATTAATATTTTCTAGAATTCCTAAAGAAGAATATATGATTCTGGGTGGAAGTAGTAGTAGTAGTAGTAGTAGTAGTAGTAGTAGTAGTATATAGTAATGTCTTTGGTATTATCATAATAAATACAGAAATTTCAGTGAAAAGTAAACAGTAATGAACAGCAGGTATAAAATCATCCAAAATTTATGTAATTGTATATTAAATGAAATAATACACAGAAAGGGGTGTTCTGATTGCCTAATAAATAATGATAAGTATATAAAATGCGCGATTTAAAGTAAGTGAAATTATCAATAAAATCTTATGATATTTCATTTCATAAGATCATTGTTAATAACTTACACAAAAATAAAGAAATGCATGATAAACCAAATACAAATAAACTCATGAAAAAAAGAAAACTAGAATAAACACGATAAAAAACTAGAGTAAACTCCATCCCCTTTAAAACTGAATATTGAGTAAGGGGGAACACATTTATTAAGAGACAAAACTGTCTCTCATTTTGACGAGCGCTGCTTACAAATGAAATTAATTTTCCATTAGAACTTACCTCTCCCTAATTTGGACGCCTCCCTCGGTACCAGCGGCGGACCTGAATTCACAAGACGAATTGGTAATGAGTTCCCGGTCCATTAGAAGACGAGGGACCTTGTCTACGTTGGTATGTGGGGATTGTGTATTGATAGAGATCAAGGATCGGTCTGAGGGAGTGGACATTGTTTACGAAGCATAGAGTCAGGAATAGGGATCAGGTAGAACTTTTCAGGGAGCATCCATTGTTTGTAAATAAACAGGTGTATGGTAAGTATGTCTCCTTTGTGATAAAGACCAAGTATCTGGTTATATATATATATATATATATATATATATATATATATATATATATATATATATATATATATATATATATATATATATATATATATGCATATATATATACATATATATGTGTATATATATATATATATATATATATATATATATATATATATATATATATATATATATATATATATATATATATATATATATGTGTGTGTGTGTGTGTGTGAGTGTGTTTTTGTGTGTGTGTGTTTGTGGGACGATCCATAGATTTAGTATATTAAGGAAACATATATGAAAAATTTTATAGCTTTTCGATCTCTTACACATGGAGACAGACTTTATAATTAGTAATATTGATAATTAATAATTATTTTATCCCTTACAATCTTTATTATCATATATATCTATAGGTTCATAACTACTCAAAGTAAGTTTGGAAATATATCAGGAGATTGGAAAGGCATATCAGATTAAATTATGTACATATTATTAAAAAATATTGGGAACATATAAGCAGAGAGGCAAAGTACTTATTCACTAAGTTAGAGTTTAATGGAAATTTCGTCATTTTGATCAGAGTTTTGTTTATATACAAAAAAAGATAAAAATAACTGTTCATAAATTTCCTTAAATATTAGACTTCGCCTGGAATTCAAAAACAATAATAATATTTTATTCTGTTCCAAAACCATGCAAAAATTTGTGAATTTTTATATCTGTCAATCAATAACATTAAAATAATAAAAAAATAACCCTTATATGTAGAAAATGGTTTCGAAATATGACAGGAAAATTTTATATTTCCCGGCATTGGCAGAGATTTAACACTTAACATCAGGAAACTTTTCACTAGAAATACGTTAATTTTAATGTGACTTTTAGCTCAGGCTGTGGTGAAAGATAAAATAATGCATGCTAAAACTGGCTGCCTTTAGATTTTGGAAAATATGTTTAAGATTTTTTTTTTGTTTCACATCAATGCGAAAATTATCAATCTATTACTAAGATTTACATACGAGTCCTAGCGTTGTTTCTTTAAGTATAAATTACAAGTCCAAAAGGAAAAAACTTTCATTCTA
>NW_027171303.1:102500-107500 GCF_036898095.1 Palaemon carinicauda
GATGAAGATAATTTATTTTATATCTTCCTTCATATGTGAATGTACCTACGTACATACATGCATACACATATCTATCTTCCTCCGCTGTAAATGCATATATATACATACATACATACATATATACATACTTACATACATACATGCATATATCTATTTTTCTCATTTGTAAATTAATATACACACATGCATCTATCTGGCACATACATACGTATATACGCACACCCAATGCCATATAAACATTACCTTAATATGAACATGCGAATATAATATTCATAATATACCTACATTAATATACGTTATTATAAGTCTAACCATACTTCCATTAAAAAGAATTCATATATGTGTATATATATATATATATATATATATATATATATATATATATATATATATATATATATATATACATATATATATATATATATATATATTTATATATATATATATATATATATATATATATATATATATATATATATATATATATATATATGTATTATATATATATATATATATATATATATATATAATATATATATATATATATATATATATATATATATATATATATATGTATATATATATATATATATATATATATATATATATATATATATATATATATATATATATATATATATATATATATATATATATATATATATATATATATATATATATATATATATATATATATATATATATATATATATATATATGCATATATCTATCAATATATAGACACATACACACTCTCCTACTCGCACCAACGCACGTACACACATACACTCATATATGAACGAAATTTGAAGTTTCTGTAACAACGAGGTCCAAACTTATGAGTGATTACGTGAATTGGAAATTTTGCTTGACTGTGACCTTGATCTTTGACCTTGACCTTCTAAAATGTATTTATTTTCAGCCTTTTACATAAAAGTTAATTGATCTCTGATTGAAATTGTTGTCAAGAAGCTGTTCATAACACACACACGCACACACACATAAATGGGCGAAAACATAACCTCATTCCAACTTCGTTAGCGCACGTAATTAATTTCAAAAGTGATCCCGAGGCTCATGATATCCTTTCATCAAAGAACCTTTATAAAATAACAGTACACTGAATGCAAAAATGTGTCATTTCATTAGTATATAACTTTCTTCTTTGATAATTTTGGAAATTGTATAAATATCTTTGCATGATTAATCTTTCTTTTGCAATTTTAAAGGTCACTTATGAATGACAGAGGATAGGGACAGTGACAATGCCCCAGAGACTGACCGCATATACATATGATCATATAGGAGGCCCCTATCCATTAAGCTAGGACCAGGGAGGGCCAGGCAATGGCTGCTAAGACCTCAGCAGGTTGACATATAAGCTAACACAAACACCATATCCACAGCTCAGAAGGATAGAAGGGTTCCAGACTCCGCAAGAAACTATCCAGTTTTTGTGTGACTCGAACTCGAGTCCAGCAGAATACTTGTCAGGGACGTTTCCATATAGAATATCATATAACAGCCCCATTTCCATCAAGCTGCGACCAGGGATGGCCATGCGATGGAGGCTGAAGACTCAGCATGTGGAAAAAAAAGGCTCCCCCAGACCCCATATCCCTAGCTTACAAGGATGGTGAGGTTGTCGTAAGGAAAGACGCAACTCCAATTGGAATTAAGTTCGAGATCATTTAGATCACATACCAAATATCTGCAGGAGCGAGTAAGCTTCACAATTTGGTCTGATTTGAATGAGAGATGGCGTTCCTGGAGAACCAACGTCGGTCTGGCTCCAAAGAATGGAATCGGGAACTTCATGAAATTCCTGAAGCCTTTTGAAAACTCATATTTTTTTTGAAGATTTTTTCAGAATATCCAAATAACCTATAAATTAAAGTAAAATTTCAAAACAATGCAGTCCTGAAGAAATGTCCCGAAGTAATCCGAAACACGAGTCGATACCAAACAATAAATGGAGGAAAGTAAATATTTTTCTGAAAAACTATCTACAGCACATTATGATGGAAAAGAAAATATCTTCGATTTGCATGGTACTAAGACATTGTTTATTTATTATTATTATTATAATAATAATAATTATTATTATTATTATTATCATTATTATTATTATTATCGTTATTATTATTATTACTATAGTTGGAGAAGTAGGATGCTATAAGTTCAAGGGATTCAACAGGGAAATATAGCCCAGTGAGGAAATGAAACGAGGAAATAAAAAGACTACAGAAGTAATAAACTAGTTTCAAAACTAGGATATGATAAAATTAACAATAGTAATGACTTATATGTTTTGCTCAATGGACAATGATATAAAAATCTATAATTAGAAGTGAAATTGATAAAATCGAAGAAAACCACAAAATATAATTCTATTTGTATATTATGGTTCCTCACTCCTTAAACCCACAAAAACCCAGGCCCCCCAAAAACCACTTCCTTGAAAACAATATTTCCGTCATTTAGAAAACAAAGATGGAGGATACAATGTGCTAATGACACAGGTCACTAACTTCGTTGTTCGGGAGTCTCTATGAGAAGGTGTCATTAAACGTCCCAGCGTCTTATATGTACACCTAAAAAAACGTTCCTCTGTGGAAGTTTTTACTTGGGGATCTCTCACGTTTTCTTTCTTATTGTCGAAGGCTGTTGATATTTTGGTTTGCCTGTAATAATAATAATAAAAATAATAATAATAATAATAATAATAATAATAATAATAATAATAATAACCCAACAAGAATGTGAATTTAACTGCACTAATGATAAAAATGATAATTATAACCTTCGAATAAATATAAATTCAACTGTTGAATGATTTCCAACTAGTTACTAATACGTCCCTCTAATTCCCTCCTTCAATCCCCTCTCTTCCCCTCCCTCGATTCACTTCCTTCATTATACTACTCCCTTGACTCCATCCACTACTATATTCTTATACCTTCTTTCACTCCAGTTTCCCTAACCCTTCACTCCCAAATTAAACTGTTGATTGATTCTCCATCTAGCTAATGATTCGTCCCACCTACTCCCTCTATTACCCTCCCCTCCCTTCAACCCCTTCCCCCTCAACTCCCTCCATTTCAAACCTATCTCACATTTCGCAAATATTTCGCATTGAACGTTTCCACATTCATCTCATTACGTGTCTATTGTGCCCTGACAATGGAGGGCGAATTCTCAGCTATAGGAGCGTGATTCAACGCGATGCTGAATTTCCTGCTCACTCTGATATTCAGGGAAATTTTCCTTCATGGGATTCTGATGTGTGTTTATTCCCTTACGTGTGTACGTGTGTAGGTGTGTACGAACTGTGTAGGTGGGTGCTTGAACTTGAGTGATTATGAATGCTAATATATTGATTGAAGCATTTGAATGAATATTCTTAGTTTAGTTTTGTGTATAGATATTTGCATGCTTTTGGGAGCGTTTGTGAGTGGGGATATACCTTAGCGTGGTGAAAGGGTTTGTGTAACTCCATGATTAATGAAACTGTACTAGCTAGGAACACCCATACTAGGTTGGGTTACTATGAGCAAGCAGATGAAGATCTTCTACAATCAACAATCCACAGTAGCTATCATGGTGACGAAAACTGACAAACCCCTTGACATGAACTAGCACATTTCTGTGGCCTTTGTTCTGCATTGGACTAAAATCGGCCACATTTGCTGTTGCTGCTGTTGTTTATATATTACATATATTGGAACAAAAAGACAAATGCAGATATTTCTTGTTAACTGCAGGATAAAGGCCTCAGAAATGTCCTTTTTCATGACTGGGGGTAAACCCCTTTATATTACCACCCTGGTTAGTGCGTATTGGTGATGGTGGGACACTTTAGTTTGATCACACACAGCAAACCAGCTTTATATTGGTATCCCTGAGTAGTACAGCTATGCTCATCATGGTGTTACACAAACCCTTTCGCCACGTTATGGTATTCCCACTCAGAATGTATATGGTCATGTTTAATAGATAGATAGATAGATAGATAGATAGATCGATAGATAGATTGTCTGTTAAACACATAAACACATAAACGACTATCCTTCTATTCATATTAAAAGAACAATCCTATCTTTTCAACCCACTCTACTATGCCATTAAAAACCTAAACTCTTCATAAGCCCCAAAACAAACACTTCCATAACTATTCCAATTTAAAATACAAGTTCCCCTGAAATATATCCTTCGCTTAATACAGTGGGTAAATCAGTCTGTCGTTTATTATGAAGTCTGCGGGTGACATCTAATCAATTTAGGAGAAAAGAATATTTTCTGGTTCAGTTATATGTCGATTTCAAATGTCTTGATCATGTCCGAATTGTTCCAGTCCTTTCATCCAATAAAGGAGAAATTATTAATTGGAATAATATAAAATGCAGTGTCTATTATGCCTGTCGTAGAAGTGAAAATAAATATAATTATTCACTTGTCTATTGGAAGACTTAACAGGACCACTAAAACTAGAAAATAATTAGTAGTATATAAATAAAAGGCTATTGGGAGTTAGGTGGCATGAGATAATTAGAAAAGAAACTATAACAGAGATTAATCGAGTTCCATATGAGGATAAAATAATTGTGAGGGGTACATGGAGATGTTTTAGGAATGCTCTTTGCACTCCCCAGGAGAGATTAGTTCACCAGACTTTACACTGGGCTCCATATGGCACTAAAAGAGTTGGAAGACCCAGACCTACGTGGGTGAGGACCATGAAGCGTTACGTTGGAGAAGACGAATGGAGAAGTATTTATTTAAAAGTTGAAGCTAGAGATAAGTGGCTAAATCTAACCGAGGCCCTTTGCGTCAATAGGCAGAGGAGATGATGATGATGAAATAAAAAGCTAAGCTTCTTTCATAGCAACATCCCTGCTTCAGAACGAAATTTTGGCTCCTTCAGGAATTACCTTAATAAACTTCAGCGTCCTTATAAGACTGGAGTATGTTTGATTTTTATTGTAATGGGGTGCAGGCCT
>NW_027171303.1:115000-125000 GCF_036898095.1 Palaemon carinicauda
CATGTTAGGTAGGTAGTAGGTTGGGCAGGGCTCCAACCACCTGTTGAGATACTACCGCTAGAGAGTTATGTGGTCCCTTGACTGGCCACACAGTAATGCATTGGATCCTTCTCTCTGGTTACGGTTCACTTTCCATTTCCGAACACACACACCGAATAGTCTGGCTTATTCTTTACAGATTCTCCTCGGTCATCATACACCTGACAACACTGAGATTACCAAACAATTCTTCTTCACCCAAGGGGTTCACTACTGCGCTGTAATTGTCCAGTGGCTACTTTCCTCTTGGTAAGGGTATAAGAGACTCTTTAGCTACAGTAAGCAGCTCTTCTAGGAGAAGGACGCTCCAAAATCAAACCATTGTTCTCTAATCATGGGTAGTGTTATAGCCTCTGCACCATGGTCTTCTACTGTCTTAGGTTAGAGTTCTCTTGCTTGAGGGTACACTCGGGCACACTATTCTATCTTGTTTCTTTTCCTTTCGTTTTCTTAAAGTTTTCATAGTTTATATAGGAAATATTTATTTAAATGTCATTGTTCTTTAAATATTTTATTTTTCCTAATTGCTTTTCCTCACTGAGCTATTTTCCCTGTTAAAGTCCCTGTGCTTTAAACTTCTTGCTTTTTCAACTAGGGTTGTATTTCTGCAAATAATAATAATAATAATAATAATAATAATAATAATAATAATAATGATAATAATAATAATAATAATAATAGTAATAATAATAATAATAATAATAATAATAATAATAATAATAATAATAATAATAATTTAAAAGAGATAAACGGAAAGAAATATTATTTAATTGGTCAGGGGAACGTCCTTCATTGTCGATCTGTTGGACTGGGATTTGAGAGCTGTACAAGCTCCATATTTTCTTGTAGTGTTTGCAACCTCATCTTCCTTGTGAGCTGTGGATGGGGTGCTTGGAGGGACTGTGGGTCTATATATATATATATATATATATGTATATATATATATATGTTTGTATACATATATATATATATATATATAGATAGATAGATACATACATATATATATATATATAAATATATATATATATATATATATATATGTATACAGTATATATATATATATATATATGTATATATATATATATATATATTGTTCTTCTATGTCATTTTCCCTATTTCATACCTCTGTCATTCGTAGATGACCTTTGTACCTTTAAACAAATAAAAAGATACATTAAACTTTAATAAGATTACATTCAAATATCATGAAAACCAATCCCAAAAAAATCCTTAAATATTAAATGAAAAATAATACAATGAAAACTAAAAAGTTAATAGATAATACAAATACAATGGCATCCATGAGCAAGCCTCGCACGCCAACAGAACGGGTCCGGGATAATATTTGGCCCATCGTAAGGCCCCACTTGCTGGAATAGGGAGGACTCGAACCGACGGAAAATAGGAATCGAACATTCCACGGAAGGAAATTCATTCCATAATTGAATAAAATAGAAAATCATAGTAAATTTTCAACTTTCTCGCAGAATTCATATTGCATAATCTATCTGCAGACCTTAAAAGGTGGGGGGGGGGGGAGTTTAGTGTGTGGGATATTGAATCAGATAAGACAGACCTGGATTTTGTGATGGAGTCTGGGAATGACCTTAATTGATTAGATAAAGGGGGTTAAAGTGCAGAATAACTATCTATCTCCCTATTCATTTGTCTATCTTCCTATCTTGCTATCTTTCTATGTAATTATATGTATGTTCATGAGTACGTTTCTTTTTCTGGAAGCATATAAACACTTATGTATATGTATATACGTATATAAATATATATATATATATATATATATATATAATTTAAAAATTTATCTATATTTCAATCTGTGTACAATGATATATCTTTCTACCTCTATTTCTCTCTCTGAAAATATATAAACTTTTATATATATATATATATATGTGTGTGTGTGTGTATGTATGTATGTGTATGGGTTTGCATGAGTGTTTATTTAGAGATAAGTGTATATATATATATATATATGTGTGTGTATGTATATATATATATACATATATATATACATATATATATATATATATATATACATATATATTTGTATATATATATATATATATATATGTATATATATATATATATATATATATGTATGTATATATATATATATATATATATTAGAAAATCTAAATAAGAATGAAAAACTTCCATTGTGTTTGTTGGTCTCTCAGGTTTTAATAAACGCTCTTTTTATCTGTTACAAATTGAATTGAAGCAAAAAAATCATATACATCGAGATATTTTTCTACAGATAAAAATACATAGAAATCATAGACAGATTTACATCACCTTCATTGTAGATTATTCAATACACGTATTTTCAGTAGGGAAGATATAAACTTTTCTCTCTAGCTTATAATTCTGGATATTACAAATACGTAAAAGAAATAGCTCTCACTTATTCTTTATTACATTTGTTAATTGTTCATTCTTGATTTATAATCTTTTAGTCTATACTTTTTAATTTTTTCAAGAAAATCTGAAAGAAATATTTCATAAAATCAGTTTTATTCCTGGTTATTATGATACGAACGTAAAATATGGTTGAGAAACCTAACTATAAAGAGTAAAAATACATGATTTTAATAATATATAAAAACATTGCTATACCTTATTGTAATATATTTGAGATATGGACGTTGAACATTTTTGCAAATACGTCCATATAAGAAAATGGAATAAATGCAACATTTAAAAATATTTATTAAAAAATTACCATGAACTATATTTACACCTAAAAGTAGAAGCAAACTAAAAAATAAAGAATGAAAATACTAACACTTATATATAACTGCCAATGAAATAAAAACAATATCCCTCCCCCCTTGTGTTCAAAACCCCCATAGATATAATTCCCCAGGAAATGAAAATAATCTTTTGCCTTTTATCTTTGGAAAACCTCCACTTTCTCTCACTTGATGTTGACATTTGGTCTGCTTCCCGAATGCTGAGGGTCAAATGAGGCTGATTCTGCCCGAGGTGACCTCAGGAAGTCTATTTTTGTGAGGGAGAGGGGGTGTGAGGGGTGGTGGTAGGGGAGGAGTAGTTTGGTACCGATTGTAGGAGAGGCTAAGGGGTGTATGTATCTTATCTCGTAATGGATTTATTTTTCTTATACAGTTAATATAATAATAATAATAATAATAATAATAATAATAATAATAATAATAATAATAATAATAATAATAATAATAATAATAATAATAATAATAATAATCTATGTAGAAAAACAGGTATTGATATACTGTTTCTGTTTATATTTATACACACACAAGTACAGTATATACATGTGTATATATACATTACGCATACAAACACCATAGACATATATTATTATTATTATTATTATTATTATTATTATTATTATTATTATTATTATTATTATTATTATTATTATTATTTACCCACACTAAACTATTATCAAACAATTACACATCATCACAAACAAAATCATTAATTAACAAATTTATGTATGATAAAAAAAAAACTACACAAAGAGACAATGATAAAAAGAAAAAAAAAAACTCTTAGGAAACGATAAACTCTTTTGCGCATTGTAAAGCCATGGTTTTTCAAACTCGCTTCCCATTGAAGCTGGTAATTAAAAACTCATCAGCTGAAGAGAGAAAGATCATCGGATTAATTTGAAATGAGGTCTGTGTTTGGAATCTTTTTCTGGTTTTAACGATTTAACTAAATTGTTGTTGTTTTTTCCTTTTTCTGGTTTTAACGTTTTAGCCATTTTTTTCCTTGTTGTAACGTTTTAACCAAACGTTTAATTTTTTTCTGGTTTTATCGTTTTAACCAATTTTTTTTTATCTTTATTCGGCTTTTAATGTGGAACCCAAACGTTTTTTTTTTCTTCTTTTTCTTCTTCTTTTTCTGGTTTTAAAGTTTTAACAAAATAGTTGTTTTTTTCAGGTTGAACATTTTAACTAATGGTTTAGTTGTTTATTTTTTTCTGGTTTGAACGTTTTAACCTAACGGTTTCCTTTTTCTTTTTCTGTTTTTAAAGTTTTAACCAAACGTTTTAGTTTTTTCTTTTTCTGGCTTTAACGTGTTAACTAAACTTTTTAGTTTATTTTGCTTTTTCTGGTTTTAATGTTTCAACCAATTGGTTGTTTTTTTTTCTCTGGCTTTAACATTTCAAACAAATGGTATAGTTTTCCCTTTTTCTGATTTTAACGTTTTAACCAAACAGTTTAGTTTTTTTTCTTTTTCTGGTTCTAACGTTTCAACCAATTGGTTGTTTTATCTTTCCCTGGCTTTAATGTTTCAACCAAATGCTTTAGTTTTTCTTTTTTCTGGTTTTAATGCTTTAACCAAACAGTTTATTTTTTTTCTCATTTCTGGTTTTAAGGTTTTAACCAAACGGTTTAGTTTTTTCTTTTTCTGGTTTTATCGTTTAAACCAAATGGTTCAGTTTTTTGTTTTTTCTAGTTTTAACCTTTTAATCAAACGGTTAGTTTTTTTCTAGGTTTGGAGTTTTAACCAAATGGTTTAGTTTTTCCTTTTTCTGGTTTTGACGTTTCAACTAAAGGGTTTAGTTTTTTTCTTTTTCTGGTTTTAGCGTTGTATACAAATGGTTTAGTTTTTTTCTTTTTCTGGTTTTAACGTTTTAAGACATTGGTTTAGTTTCATTTTTTATCTTTTTTGTTTCTAATGTTTTAATCGAATGGTTGTTTTTTCTGTTTCTGGTTTCAACCTTTTAATCAAACTGTTAGTTTCTTTTTCTTTTTCTGGCTTTGAAGTTTTAACCAAATGTTTTAGTTGTTTCTTTTTCTGGTTTTAACGTTTTAACCAATCGGTTTAGTTTAATTTTTTTCTAACGTTTTAACCAAATGGTTCAGTTTTTCTTTTTTTCTAGCTTTGACGTTTTAATCAAACGTTTTCGTTTATATGTTTTCCTGGTTTTAACATTTCAACCAAATTATAGTTTTTTCTAGTTTTAACCTTTTAACCAAATGGTTTAGTTTTTTTTCTGATTTTAATGTTTTAACCAAGAAGCATTTTTTTCCGGTTTTAACGTTTTAACCAAACAGATGAGTTTTTCATTTTGAAATGTTTAACCAAATGATTGTTTTTTTCCTTTTTTCTGTTTTAAACATTTTAACAAAATTATGTAGTTTTATCTTTTACTGGTTTTAACGTTTAAACCAAACAGTTTAGTTTTTATCTTTTCTGGTTTTAACATTTTAACCCAATGCTTTTTTTTGGGGGGTGTGTTTCAAAGTTTTCACCGAAAGGTTTATTTTTTCTGGTTTTAACGTTTTAATAAAGCGCATTAGTATTTTGGTTTTCTTTGAGTAAGGTTATATTTTAAACCCTGTTTGTGTGTGTGTTTATTTGTGAACAGCTTCTTTGCATTAATTTGGTTCGTAGAGTAAAAAAACTTTCAGGGATTAACTGGAAATGATTAAATTTTGGAAGGTCAAAGTCAAAGGTCTAGGGCACAGACAAGCAAAACATTCAAAATAAGAAAAAATAGTTGGAGAAATAAGCTGCTATGGTGGAGGTCTGCACTCTCTCTCTCTCTCTCTCTCTCTCTCTCTCTCTCTCTCTCTCTCTTCCAACATTTGTTGGGTTTATATTTTTTTCGTAACATTTACAATGCTTGAAAAAGAGCATTTACGAGGAATTTATTGATTATTATTATTATTATTATTATTATTATTATTATTATTATTATTATTATTATTATTATTATTATTATTATTATTATTATTATTATTATTATTATTCAGCATTTGTTTTTGAAATTAGGAAACCATAGAATCTCAGATAATGGAATATACTGGAAATGATCAAGTTGAAAAAAGATTCAAATAATTACAATCTACTGTATCTAAACACATTATAAAATGCATACATGATAACATTTAATTGCAAATCGAAATAAAAACCATATGGATTGGCACGGAAATTTTTTTTTTTTTTTTTATTGAAGATATTTTAGGTTTCTAAATAAAGAAAATTCAACCTCTTGTATTGAATCAAAATATCAACTTGGTGAGCAAAATCATGTTTAGAAACAAATCATTTATCTCTCTCTCTCTCTCTCTCTCTCTCTCTCTCTCTCTCTCTCTCTCTCTCTCATTAGCCCCTGCCATTTTTAATGAAACAACTACAGTCATATTTATTGAATGGTTCACCATCAACTCACCAGCAGCTGACCATTAACTGGACTGCAGCTGGTCCTTAACTGACCAGTAGCTGGCCATCAACTGACAAGCAGCTGACCATCAACTGAGCAGCACATGGCCATCGACTGAACAGCAGCTGGTCATTACATGACCACCTCATGGCCATCAACTGAACTGCATTTGACCATCAACTGACCAGCAGCTGGGCTTCAACTAAACAACCACTAGTCATTAACTAACCAGCAGCTGGCCATTAACTGACTAGCAGCTGACCATCAACTGACTATCAGCTGACCATAAACTGAACTGCAGCTGACCATCAACTGACTAGCAGCTGACCATCAACTGACCAGCAGCTGGCTATCAACTGAACAGCAGCTGGTCATTAATTGAACAGCAGCTGGCCATCAACTGAACAGTAGCTGATCATTAATTGAACAGCAGCTGACCATCAACTGACTAGCAGCTGACCATCAACTAACCAGCAGCTGGCCATCAACTGAACAGCAGCTGGTCATTAATTGAACAGCAGCTGGTCATTAATTGAACAGCAGCTGACCATCAACTGACCACCAGCTGGCCATCAACTGAACAGCAGTAGGTCATTAACTGACCAGCAGCTGGCCATCAACTGACTAGCCACTGACCATAAACTGAACTGCAGCTGGCCATCAACTGACTAGCAGCTGACCATCAACTGACCAGCAGCTGGCTATCAACTGAACAGCAGCTGGTCATTAATTGAACAGCAGCTGGCCATCAACTGAACAGCAGCTGGTCATTAACTGAACAGCAGCTGGGTATCAACTGACTAGGAACTGACCATCAACTGACCAGCAGCTGGCCATCAACTGACCAGCAGCTGGCCATCAACTGAACAGCAGTAGGTCATTAACTGCACAGCAGCTTGCGATTTACTAACCAGCAGCTGGCCATCAACTGACTAGCAGCTGACCAACAACTGACAAGCAGCTGACCATAAACTGAACTGCAGCTGGCCATCAACTGACTAGCAGCTGACCATCAACTGACCAGCAGCTGGCTATCAACTGAACAGCAGCTGGTCATTAATTGAACAGCAGCTGGCCATCAACTGAACAGTAGCTGGTCATTAACTGAACAGCAGCTGACCATCAACTGACTAGCAGCTGACCATCAACTAACCAGCAGCTGGCCATCAACTGAACAGCAGCTGGTCATTAACTGAACAGCAGCTGACCATCAACTGACTAGCAACTGACCATCAACTGACCAGCAGCTGGCCATCAACTGACCAGCAGCTGGCCATCAACTGAACAGCAGTAGGTCATTAACTGCACAGCAGCTTGTGATTTACTAACCAGCAGCTGGCCATCAACTGACTAGCAGCTGACCATTAACTGAACTGCAGCTGGTCCTTAACTGACCAGCAGCTGACCATCAACTGACTAGCAGCTGACCATCAACTGACCAGCACAAGGCCATCAACTGAACAGCAGCTGGTCATTACCTGACCAGCAGCCAGTCATTGCCTGAACAGCTGCTGGCCATTAACTGACTAGCAGCTGACCATCAACTAACCAGCAGCTGGCCTTCAACTAAACAACCGCTAGCCATTAACTAACCAGCAGCTGGCCATTAATTGACTAGCTGCTGACCATCAACTGACTAGCAGGTGACCATCAACTGACCAGCAGCTGGCCATCAACTGACCAGTAGCTGGCCATCAACTGAACAGCAGTAGGTCATTAACTGACTAGCAGCTGACCATCAACTGACCAGCAGCTGGCCATCATCTGGACAGCAGCTGGTCATTAACTGACCAGCTGCTGACCATCAACTGAACAGCAGCTTGCCATTAACAGACCAGCTGCTGACCATCAACTGAACAGCAGCTTGCCATTAACTGACCAGCTGCTGACCATCAACTGAACAGCAAATGACCAGCAACTGACCACTAGCTAAGGCTTGTGGTACGATATGGTACGAAATGTCTTCCGTACTTCATACCTGGATAAAATACTCCACCTTAATTACGTACCCTCATTTATTTTTCTGTACGGAAAAAATAAAGTACCGTAATTCTGTACATTTATTGTCCCATATAATCCCTCTATGGAAATCTCATACTTAACACATGCAAATTATAATAATGGTAAAACTAAGGATGATGATGGTGATGATAATATTAACAATAACAGCAATGGTATCAAAATTTATGACAGAAAAAAGTAATAGCTACTAGTAATGTCTAAGTTTGATAGATATTATCACTGCTACTCCTACTCCTACTACTACTAATGCCATAACTACTACTATTAATGCTAATACCACAGCCCTTAGTACTAGTAATAATAATGAATACACATCTTTGGTATATTAGTAATCATAAATACTATACCTCTGTTTTCGATATTAGCAAAAAGTATTCCCAAAAGGATTCATGAAACCTATTTTGTTGTGGAACTATTCATCCAGTACATGTAAAACTATGCAGCAAATCTTACTCTAAATATTTCCCAATATTATGATCCTTCTCATACTAAGTGTTCAACATGAACTTTTCTCTCAAAGATCACAGTATGAAAAACAAAGTATAGAAGAGTGTAACCATCAAGGGAGGATAAACCAATACCTGATGTTAGCAAGTAAAAAAAAAAAAAAAAAAAAAAAATAAACATTCAGAATGGCAGCAGAAATCCGGATAATAACTTCCATTATCGACTTTCTTCGAAACAAGCATATTATTTCAAACATATTATGTATTACCTCTTTGGAACATGCAGGCACCTATTATCATACTTAATACCAAGTTTCAGTTTGTTTAGAATGTACTTAAAACCGAAGAATGTGCATTACTCTATAGACTCACTTAGGTGACAGAAAGTCACACAGAGAGATAAACCCAATTTATTTCTTACGCTTATCCTACTGAAATGTCGTTATTACTTTCTCAGTTATTATACACTAATCTCTCTCTCTCTCTCTCTCTCTCTCTCTCTCTCTCTCTCTCTCTCTCTCTATTAAAATCAAGATATTTTGAATGTATTTCATTTGGTAATGGCAAATCTGTCGTCTTACTCTGTTCATGTTTTTGTGCTACGGTCACGAAATCATTATCTTCTCTCTCTCTCTCTCTCTCTCTCTCTCTCTCTCTCTCTCTCTCAATCTGTTCCATCTCTTGTGCTACGCTATCGACATCATTATCTTCTCTCTCTCTCTCTCTCTCTCTCTCTCTCTCTCTCTCTCTCTCCTAAAATTAACATATTTTGAACGTATTTGATTTATGAATCACAAATTTGTCCTCTCAATCAGTTCCATCTCTTTTGCTACGCTATCGACATCATTATCTCTCTCTCTCTCTCTCTCTCTCTCTCTCTCTCTCTCTCTCTCTCTCTCCTAAAATTAACACATTTTGAACGTATTTGATTTATGAATCACAAATTTGTCCTCTCAATCAGTTCCATCTCTTGTGCTACGCTATCGACATCATTATCTTTTCTCTCTCTCTCTCTCTCTCTCTCTCTCTCTCTCTCTCTCTCTCTCCAGAATATCACACCATCTCCCAGGTGCAAAGCAGGAAAGCAATTAACCTCAAGTTACCCAAGCAAGGCAAGCATATGCTTTCCATCACGCTCACTAATTATGCAGAATCTCCTGAGTTAATTACGATTATAATTATGATCTGATATATTGGTAATTGATGGAAGGGAAACTGGTGTTATCCGAGTTATTCATTAACAGTTCTAACCAGTATTAAGTTCTGTGAGGAGTTTGATACGGCATAGAATAGGTGATAAGTATTTCATGTATGT
>NW_027171303.1:130000-132500 GCF_036898095.1 Palaemon carinicauda
ATTTACAAATACTTTAAGCTATATCATAGATTCATTTTTAGTTAATAGATAGGGAACATTATTGACTATAATGTGGAGTATAAGCATTATCATTATCAGTTTAGGACTTCATAGTTCTGTTTTTGGAGACTATCCAATTGGCTGTTGCTTTACCAAAGAGGCAGATCTTTTTATATATACATTATTATTATTGCTTCTATTAATAAACTTTTTGTATGAAGATATTGAAGACTTTGGTTTTATATCCTTAAATATGTTGGTGAAATATTTTCTTTTTTTTCAATTATAAGAATTTGTTTATTTAAGGAAAATAAATTAATCTCAACATACTTTAAAAACCAGAAACTGTTGAGAATTTAATATAGCCTTGATACCAAAAGATGCAAAATTATTGATTAGGATGATATATATTTCAATTGAATCTTGTTCAAAATGTATATACCAATATAACTTTTTCCAAATAAAACATTATATATGCATTAGTGGAGGTAATCATCTCACAAGTAATTATTTATTTATATATTTATTTATCCATTTATTCATTTATTAATTTATTCATTTATTCAGAGAGAGAGAGAGAGAGAGAGAGAGAGAGAGAGAGAGAGAGAGAGAGAGAGAGAGAGAGAGAGAGAGAGAGAGAGAGTTTGTATCAGGAAATGACTAACTTATCTTCCACAAATATTAACGGAATATTATAGTAATTGTAGACTCGGAGCTTGAATCCAGAGAGAGAGAGAGAGAGAGAGAGAGAGAGAGAGAGAGAGAGAGAGAGAGAGAGAGAGAGACGTTATCTTTTCTACCTCACCTTTCTACCTGTTTTTTACTCCATTATTGATGAGAGAGAGAGAGAGAGAGAGAGAGAGAGAGAGAGAGAGAGAGAGAGGAGAGAGAGAGAGAGGAGAGAGAGAGAGAATTCCTAAAGGTTTTGTTCGCTTTGGAATTACAAAAGAGAGGCTGAGAAGAGCTATCCAGATTATGTTCGACCAGAATGGAAAAAAAGAAGTGAAAATTTTTTCTTTATCCAACAACAGCAGCTTACATGTTCTTCTGTCAAAATAAACTAATTTATTTTGTCTGTAAAATAATGAAGGGAACTTCAAATAATACAAAAACGTTTGAGATAAATAAATAAATAAATAATAATAATATAGTAATAATAATAATAATAATAATGATAATAATAATAATAATAATAATAATAATAATAGTAATAATAATAATAATAATAATAATAATAATAATAATAATAATAATAATAATAATAACAATAATAATAGTAAGAAGAAGAAGAAGAAGAGGGAGTAGAATAATGTCAATTACAGCTATTGAAGTAGCAAAAACAACAGAATAATAATAATAATAATAATAATAATAATAATAATAATAATAATAATAATAATAATAATAATAATAATAATAATAATAATAATAATGAAAATGATAATAATAATACTAATGATAATAATAATTATAATAATAATAATAGTAATAAAAATTATATTGACGAAAGCTATAAATCTAAAAATATTAAAATCAACAGAACAATGGTGTAAAAGTAACATATATAAGTAAAATAATGTAAGCTGAAATCAAACATTGAAATACTGCTTACCTTTTTATTCTTTCTCTAATGATACTGGATACCATCATTTCCTTCTCTCTATAGCGATATCTTTTTTTATTGTAGACAGTCCATTCCTCCCCCAACCGTAAAAATGGACTCGTCCCAAAAAGGGAAATCCTTTGAGGATCTTGAATGAGAACTAATGGTCATCAAATAATAAATGAATCTCACTCTATCTCTCTCTCTCTCTCTCTCTCTCTCTCTCTCTCTCTCTCTCTCTCTCTCTCTCTCATAATATAAGACATCGTTGTAGTTTAACTCTCTCTCTCTCTCTCTCTCTCTCTCTCTCTCTCTCTCTCTCTCTCTCTCTCTCTCTCTCTCCTCTCTCTCTCATAATATAAGACATCGTTGAAGTTTAACTCTCTCTCTCTCTCTCTCTCTCTCTCTCTCTCTCTCCTCTCTCCTCTCTCTCTCTCTCATCTCATCTCTCTCTCTCTCTCTCTCTCTCTCTGTATATATATATATATATATATATATATATATATATATATATATATATATATATATATATATATATATATAAATATATTTATATATATATATATATATATATATATATATATATATATATATATATATATATATATATATATATCCCTGAGTTTCTCTTTATAATTGCTGAACTCCAGAACATGAAGATAATATAAAATTCAGAACTGTGGGTATTATGTATTTTATGTAAATATCGTAGGTATTCAAAACATTATATATTTATCGAATTCTACGATTCAAAGTAATATCCACAGTATCTCAAGTATACTTTAAATGGAATATATGCCATAATAGATACAATAAATAAAAAAAAAAATATAACCTACTTCAAATTTTCTTTCCTAATAATGGATAGATTATTTCAAAGACGTGTTAGGAGAGTGG
>NW_027171303.1:145000-164116 GCF_036898095.1 Palaemon carinicauda
AAGACAATTTTATCGACATGGAAATTGTATTATCTTTTGCTTCATTATTATTATTATTATTATTATTATTATTATTATTATTATTATTATTATTATTATTATTATTATTATTATTATTATTATTATTATTATTATTGTCTACTATT
Source organism: Palaemon carinicauda (assembly GCF_036898095.1). Lineage (NCBI taxonomy): Eukaryota > Metazoa > Arthropoda > Malacostraca > Decapoda > Palaemonidae > Palaemon > Palaemon carinicauda. The sequence continues at coordinate 145,147 of NW_027171303.1, forward strand.
ACTATTTTTATTATAATCATTATTTTAATTATCTGAAGTGAAAGAAATCAAGAAGCTATAGATGTTGTATCGGATAAAATATTTCCCTTCACATTTCTTAATCCTTGGTATGAAATCAGGTTAAGCAAAAAGAATATGAAGAACTATTTCTATATTACTAACCATCTCAAGAGCCAAGATAAGAAACTTTTAGTTGATAGACATTTAGTTAAACCTTTAATAAAATAAAGATAAATCTGTTTAAAAATATTGAAATCATGATGTTTTTATTAAGCACGCATGATTATAAATATTGATATTTTCTATATACATTTGTACTTAAAAAGTCAGTTCAGTATACGAGGGCGAAACCTGTTAAACATTAAAAAAGAAAAAAAAATATATTTTCTAATATGTTAGAAGCATAATATATCAATTATGTATCATTATAAAACTAGAAATTTTATCTGTCCATTTATATTTAAAAAATAGGTTAAGTATACAAATGAGATTCCATTTAAAACTTTAATAAAAGAAAGATGATTCTGTTTGAGTATGCTAGAAGCATAATGTTTTTTATCAACTACCGTTGATAAAAAAAGAAATTGGAATTTTATCTATCCCTTTGTATTTCATAAGTAAGTTTGGTTTACGAGCTTGAATCCAGTTAAACCTTTAATGAAAAAAAGATGAATCTGTTTGATTATATCAAAAGCAAAATATTTCATTAATTTCATATGATTATAGAGCATGAAATTTTATTTATCCATTTGTATTTCTAAAGTTAGTTCGTTTTATGAGAATCGAATCTATCATTCGGTAAAAGTGAAGGTAGACTTCCTCTCTGTGCTCGGGAGGTAAGAAAACCTCATTTGGTCCACCATGTTTCGGAAGCAGCAGACAGAATGTCAACAGAGACTGAAAGGAAGAGACCTTTTTCCCCCAAAGAATAAATGAAGAAGAAGATTCTTCCCACTTCCAAGGAAGGCGTATCTCGGTGGGTTATGAACGAGAGGCAGAAATGGAAGGATTCTTATCTCTCGTTGGACTCAAGTGATGTATTTACCTGTTTCTGGTTTTCCTTTCGGAAATGAGAAGTTCAAGGGAATATTTTGGTTTTAGTGGAATTACAAGGCTGTTTTCTTGTTGAATTAAGAGTTTCGTAAGGTAATGTGTGTGTTTTGTTTACAAAACATGGTTTGGTTTTGTAGGATCAGATGTTTGCTGGTGTTTTAGTAGTTATTCTGAAACCCTTTATTCCTACATTTTTTTATTTGGTTCATTGTTTGGTTCATTGAGTCAAGAGTTCGTTGGTGCTTGATTTTTTTTTTCTGAATCCTGTTTTTTTTTTTTTATCATGAAATCAGAGGTTTATTGAGGGGATCTTTGGAGTTTGTTTTGAAAACTAGATTAGTTTTTGTTGAATATGTTCGTTGTTGTTCGGTTTTTGCTCTAAAACTTTTTATTTCTTATAGGATTAAAAGTTTGTTGAGATGTTTGTGTTTTGTTTTAAAAACTTGTTTGATTTTTGAAGAATTATATTTTTTTTTCTGAAGCCTTTTTTCTATTGAATCAAAAGTTTGTCAATATGATGTATTATTTTTTTTTTTAAAAAACCTGATTTGGTTTCTGTAGATTCAAGAGTTTGTCAAGGTGGTGGTTGGCTATTGTTTTAAAATCTGGTTTTCCCTCTACAATTACAAGTTTGCCGTGATGTTTTGGTTTTAAAAGAAATAATATCCAAGTAGGTAACAGCATTGAGGGTTATAATTAGTCGTTTTATTTGTTGGTAAAAATAAATTATATAACAATCTATTTTTATAATATTGAAATATTATTTATAGAGACAACTAATAAATTACTGCAAACTATAAATAGGAATTTTTGATTAGTACAAAAATGTAATAAAATATATCACTTGATATAAATCAAATATATAACAACATAAAAGAAAGTAAACTGATTAAGGAAACTCACTAAGATATCACAGTTTCCTTCATTAAGCATCTGAATGTACTCCAGTTATCATTAACACTATAGGAAGAGTACTAAAAATATTATTGACAAATAGATTTACTACACAAACAACAACACATGCATCCATTTCTAGTACAATGCAGGAAGAAGGCCTCAGACATGACCTTTTTCATTTCTACGGTTTGGCCATTTCATAACCACTCTGATCACTGATGATTGGTGATGGTGGGAGACTTTTACCTGATTGCTCACAGCATGCCAACCTAGTATGGGTGTCCCTGACTAGTACACCTTTGGTGATCCTAAGGATGGTGGGAGACTTTTACCTGATTGCTCAAAGCATGCCTACCTAATATGGGTGTCCCTGACTAGTACAGCTTTGCTGATCCTGACAATACACAAACCCTTTCACCACGTTAATGTATCCCAATTCAGGAAGGGATTTACTACAAATGCATATGATATAAAATAATTAATAGCATTTAAGATTTATCAATCAAGAAAACATAATTAGATATTTAGTATAATTCACAGCAATTATATCATGACATCATCATCATCAGGATAGGGATAGGGAAGTGGGGAATAGGGGATAAGGATAAAGAAGAGTATCCCTGGATACAATCCAGTTTATAGCCCGAAGGCAGGTACTCGGGAGGGGTAGAGAAGAAAAAGTGAGAAAAAGAAGTATAGGAGGAGAGTAAAAGAGAGGGGCAGACCCTCTTGCAATGTTAGGTAATAAGGTAGAGTGGATAGAGGAGGAGAGGAAAGGTTTTTTGGTTCACGCATCTAGCCCTGTTGCAATAAGAATGTTAAATGTTAGATGACCCCCTTTGAAGGCAAAAATATGATGGCAGATTATGGGTTATGAATGTGAAATTAATGAATTTAATTGAATTATTGATTAATGATGGTTAAGGATTTGAATTGAATTAACCGGTGGAGATATATCGCGGCCGGGGTGGATCACAATTGATTTTGGGATCTAGTCTCCTCCACCAGTTGTGATCCCGAGTATGTCCGTTGGAATGAGTCCTTGTAATTGCGTAAAGGTCGTCATCGTCAATGGCTAGTTTGTCCCAGGTTTTTTGGCTAAGCCTGTGAAACCTAACATTGAGGGGTTCCAACTTAGAAACTTGATGGAGATCAAGTATTTGTTAAAATAGGGAGGCGCCTCCTTAAAGGCTCGCCTCAGAGCTTTGTTTTGAACGGCTTGCATTTTACTCATTGAAGTCTTACTGATATTGCTGAATATTACGGTAGGCTATTCTAGTTGTGGTCTTACTAGGGATTTATAGAGCCTCAGTTGTGTTTTGGTGGATAACCCCTTGAATCTTTTTAGCCTACTGTCAGTCGCTTTGGAGATGTTAATTCTTGCTTTAATATGGAAAAGCAAGCCAGACCGTTTGAATGTACACCCAAGTATTCTTGCATTATTTGTGTATGGGATACGAATGTTATCTATGATTATAGGAGGAGGATTGTTGACTGTTATTGATAATAATTGGAATTTGTTAGTATTTGTAGTTATTTTCCATTTCCTTTCGTAATTATTGATTTTTGTTAATTCACGGACTGTCTTTCTCTGTAATCTTAATTTATTTTTATTAGGATAGGTTATCACTTGGGTATGATCATCGGCAAATATGATCTGAAGACAGCCTTCTGCAGGTGGAGGAGTGTCCTTAATATAGAAATTATATAGAGTGGGGAAGAGAACACTACCCTGAGGAACTCCTGAGAGCAGTTGGAACTCTGGCCCTATATAATCTTTAATTTTGATCATGGCAACCCGGTCATCTAAAAAGTTGCACAGCAGTCTGGTTAAAATATCTGGCAATTGTGCTTCTAAAAGTTTGTATTTTAAGCCCTCATGCCAGACCTTGTCAAAGGCTCTACTTACATCTCGTGAAATTAAGTTACATCCACACCCTAAACTTTTCTTAACTGCTATGAATTCGTACATCCTGGCTAATGCTAGTTGGGTCCCCTTGCCATGAGTGAACCCATACTGATTCTTGTTTACAAGTAAATTATCATCCAAGAACTCATCGAACCTAACTTTTATTATTTTTTCAAATATTTTCCCCGGGGTCTCTAATAGGGATATTGGTCTATAATTCGAAACTGAGGTTAGGTCTTTACCCTTTTTCCCTATAAAGGGAAGTACAGCTTTCTTGAAAAAGTTTGGCCAGTAGCCCATGCTTAGGGACTCATTTAAGATATGACAAAGAAAGGAGAGCATTGAATTGGGAAGATTTTTTAGTATAGTTTTATTGACTTTTGATTGGCCAGGAGCTTTGTTTCGAAACTGATTAATGATATTAATAATATCCTGGATTTGGATAGATTTCAAGAAGGAGTCGTCCTCGTCAAGCCTCCCAAGATCTACCAAATCGTGAGGGATTATGCGATCAGCATGATCATGGATTGCCGCCATGACATGTCGCTCGTGTTGCTGATCAAACCTGTGATTTTCTACTGGGTCAATCCTAAAGATGCTCGACCAGAAATCCCTGAAAACGATCTCTTGATCCTGAGGAGTATAGACCTTCTCATTGTTGTTGATGATGTAGGCTGCGGGATCTGAGGACGAACCTAAAAGATTCCTAACCATTCTCCAGAATTTACCTGGGTCTTTGTAGGAGATCTCACACTTGTTCAAGAGAGTGTCCCAGTTTGAATTAATAAGTTCTACAGATTCGATTTTGATTCGTTCTTGGATGTCACGGATATATTCTAAGATATGCCTTGATGGGCCCTGAATATTAATTTGATCTATGGCCTGTTTGTATCGGAATTGTAGCAGTTTGAGGAGGTCAGTTTCCTTGGTGTAGGGTAGGATTCTGTATGTTTTGATGGGGATATACTGCTCTGAGGCTTCCTTTATCAACCTATACCAGAAAGCTAGTTTGTCATCAATGTAGGTTTTATCTTTCAGGACATTGTTCGGTTCATCATAGTTCGAGAGAGAGTCATCGAGTGAGTCTTTAAAACGTTCCCAGTCAGCATCATTGATGTCAAGTGTAGGACTAGTAGGTACCAAAATGGGTCTCACAGTAAGTTTTAAAACTAAGGGAATATGGTCAGAAGTGGTTAGAGGGCCTTGAGTGAGTGAATAATTAAAAATGTGCAGTCTATTAGAAAGGAGAATGTCTGGCTTGCCCGAGGTTCTTCTATGAAAGTATGTGTCAAAATCTGGTCCTAGGAATCTTATAAGGTTCCTATTCAATAGGACGTTTATAAGATTCCCTACTGGGTTAGTACTGTTGTGGCCAAGGGCCGTGTGAGCTGCGTTAAGATCAGCCAGCAGGTAGACTGGGATATTACGTCTCATCAATGAAAGTATATCCTGTTGTGGAAAAACTGGGTTTCTGGGGGGTAGGTAGGTGGTTGCCACTACCACCGGTCCACGTACCGTTTGCAGTTCAACTGCTAAAAGGTCATGGTTGAAACCGTCTATTAACTTGACTGTAATATCCCGTCTGACCGCTATAGCTATCCCAGCGCTCTGTTCTCCAGAGATGTTGCTTTGGAAAACATTATAGTTCCAGATTTTGATGCGAGAGGAATTCGGGATGCCTGTGGAATTGAGAAGGATGAGATGTGGGGAGAGAGAGGAATAAATATTAATAAGTTCCCTGCTACGAAGGAAAGTCCACTTCAGGACATTGTGTTGGAGTACTATGAGAGTGTCCATTAGGGTAACCGTCTTTTACTTATGTCGTAGAAACCGGAGACCAACCTCCTGAATCTGTCGTTGTTCAACCTAGTGAGTCTTGGGACATACTTATTCAGTTGTATTGAGCCACTGTTTATTAGTCCAATTACTGTGTCGTTATCTAATTTTTCTGTGTAAAGGTATTTGAGGGTCTGTGATTCGAAGATCATTTTCTTTAAGGATTCATGGGTAGCTGATGAGGGGGTTGTGGTGTTGATCGCTGTATATAGCCTGAAACCAATTTTAGTTAACTTAGTTTGATTAGAGAGGGGGAGAAGAGGGAGGGCGGTGGCTCCTTGTGATTCATCGACATGAACTTGAACAACTGCTGAGGTGGAGGGTAGGGGCTGCTTTTTAGCTGGATTGATGGGTGCTGAGATGTCAGAATCAGAGTCACTGAGAACTCTTTTTCTGCTGAGATCCTCTGTCTCCATGTCATCGGTATTAGTGAGAGTCTGTGGGTGGTCAGTGTCAGTCTGGGGTCCTTGTTGAGCCTGAGGGGGAGTGGAGTCAGTCTGGGTTCCTGATCTTAAGAGGTTCGTGACTTTGTTAGCCAATTTAATGGCCTCAGTGGGGATCTTGACTAGTGGCAGGCCATTAGCTTTGTAAAAAGCTTCTACCATAGACTGGTAGGTGCCAGGTTCAACAGCCTCACTGAGATTGGCCATTATTATGGCTGTGTTCATAACTGTGATTTGCTGTAGTGTTAGGGAGTTCTGTACTGGGAGGGCAGAGTTAGCTGTAGAGTTATTTGCCTTAGGGGCTGTGGCCTGGGCGAAGGAAATGGTTGGAGTCGTCAGAGAGTGTTGAGTCCTTAAGATTTTGGCTTGTTCCTTAACCATAGTCTTTCTAGTAGGGCATCTTGCTGCCATTGTTGGGTGGTCACCACTGCAAGTAATGCACTTATGGTTGCTACCATTAGGGCACTCCGTCCAGCAGTGATCCACAGAGGCACAGACTGAGCCAATCTTATAAGTATCTGGCTTAGGGCAATCTTTCTTGACATGATCGTACTTATAGCATCTCATACACTGGGGTAGAGTAACGTGAACTTCCTGCCTCAAGAATTTGGGGGGAAAGGACTGTCCGGAATTGAGAAGACCCTTAACCAGGCAGTCTCTCACCATCTGTACAGTATCCAGTTTAATCTTGAAAGTGGAGTGGGTGTTAGGCAATTTGATCACTTCAGAGACTTTTACATTGTTCCGTGTTTCGATGTCATGCTTAAGGTCGTCAGCAGATTGGGTGTAAATAGGGGCGTCGGCCTGAGTGACCACTAGGGTTCTCTGGGCATTCAGGAGAGGGGGGTCAAGAATTTCAAAGTTCCTGCGCAGGAAAATTTCCTTTACTTTAGGGTTGATCAGTTTTTCAACATTGGATTCGTCAGCAATAGCATAGAAACATTTGTTAGATGTTTCTAATTTATGGATATAGAGGGAATTTTCCTGCAACAAACGCCATATTTCCAGGCGACGGGACTCACTGTCAGTGCCCTGACTAGTGTCCTTTATCTTCACTTTACCCATCGTGAAGATATGAGAGATAAGACATTAATTACCTACATTGAAATTGAAAATGAAAACAAAACAAAAATTTTTTCTTAAAACCTTAAGTGTTCTTATGGGGGAAATTAGCGGGAAAAAAACTCTACGGGGGTTTCACGTAAATTTACGGGACTCGATGTTTTAACTTTTAATAATGTTGCAATGGCTGGAGGCGAGATTTAATACTAAGAATGGATGCAAAACATTAGGTCACTAAAAGATCAAGCTTAAAATTGAATTGAGGGCGCGAGAACCAAAAAACTAATGAATAATAGTGAATAATAGAAAACAGGTATTAGAACACTTTATAGAAGGCAGTGTTTTATGGCTAACAAACTATCCTATGTAGGCACTACAAGGGAGTAGGAGCCTAAACGTGGCAGCAATACCCAGTATACCCCAGAGAGTTTTAAGACCACAACGGCAACTCCGGGGATAAAGGGCGACTGATGGTTAGTAGAGTTACAAGAGAGAGAGAGAGAGAGAGAGAGAGAGAGAGAGAGAGAGATAGCGTACGGAGAGGAGAAGGTTGGGTGGGTAGGGAGGAGTAAGGATGGGGGTGGGACTGGGAGGCGGGGCTTCGTCGGTCCGAGCCGAATCTCTGCTGCTACGTGACTGCTGAGAGAGAGAGAGCTGAGAGACGTCTTGCCTGGTTGGAGTCTAGTGCGCGAATGATGAATGATGATATCATGGACAGAATAGTATAATTTAATGCATAGTAGAGGAGGGAGGGTATTTGATGTACTTAAAGGGATCTGAATGGCTATTTCCCAGTGGAGTAGCTCAATGCGAGTGGTTGATTACGTAATACAGTGTTTGATGTACATGGTGGAATTATTATGCATCCTACACTGGTTGAACAATTTAGAAAACATAGAGTAGTGAGATTGATTTACTTTCTCTTTTCTTGATTATATAACGTCAGAAGGATAGAGAGAGAGAGAGAGAGAGAGAGAGAGAGAGAGAGAGAGAGAGAGAATTTTTCTTGAAATGCTTCATTTTCAAAAATTGATTGGCTAAAATCAACAGAAAATCGTGAATAAAGTTACTGATTTTTCGGCATATATACATTATATATATATATATATATATATATATAGATAGATAGATAGATAGATAGATAGATAGATATATATATATATATATATAAATATATATATATAAATATATATATATATATATATACATATATATATATATATATATATATTTATATATATATATATATATAAATATATATATATATATATATATGTTCGACTATATATAGAGTATATATCAACACATATATCAACTCAGACCCTCAGAGATACACATGAACATACACACACATGCATAAACACACTCATACACACACAAACACACACACACACACACATATATATATATATATATATATGCATGTAGGTATGGTTTATCATAGTAGGCAAGAGGTTTTGTATATAACATCTTTTGAAGACATTTAGATAGGATTATTGTCTTTTGGTTTTGTAACTAAAGTTAAATATCATAGTCTTAGTTGCATAGTATAATATTTAAGAATATATGAAATGGAAACATAGAAAGATATACGAGTCATTTGAGGTATATTAACATTAGAGAAGATATTCAGTATAAAATGTTATATATTACTATTGAGAAAATCCTATCTTTTCTTCCATATTCCCAACAATATTTTACTGAAGAGTAAACTTAGTTACTATTCCAAATCCCAACCTTTCATTTTTTTCAATGTGTCCTTAAATCTTAGCGTTATTGATGAATGAAATTTAATAACTCTAATGAAATTCAGAAGAATAATACGATAAATGTTTTAACAGTGCTTCAATCAATGCCATATGTGATTAAATTCGATAAAAAAAATAGATATACATTGAACAATCATTCAGCAGTCATATCAATTATATTAGTTCTTGCTTCTATATTTATCTATCTATCTATCTATCTATCTATCTATCTATCTATATGTTTATCTATCTATCTATTTATCTATCAATATATATATGTACATATATATATATATATATATATATGTATGTATATATATATATATATATATATATGTATATTTATATATATATATATATATATATACATACATTTATATATACATATATATAAATTTATAAATACATATATATATAAATTTATATATATATATATATATATATGTATATATATATATATATATATATACATATATATATATATATATATATGTATATTTATATATATATATATATATATATTACATTTATATATACATATATATAAATTTATAAATACATATACATATATAAATTTATATATATATATATATATATATACACTAGATCGTAAAAGAATTAGAAGAAGGAAGGGAAGATGATGGATTGACAAACTAATAAAGTTTGCAGTTATGGTCTCTCCAATAAAACCATAAACAGACGTAAGTAGATGGACATGAATTATGCTTTGTTTCATCACTGGATTAGTAACCGCTATATATATATATATATATATATGTAAATATATATAAATATATATATATATATACATATATATATATATATATATATATTTATTTACACACACACACACACACACATATATATATATATATATATTCATATATATATATATATATATATATATTTAAATATATATATATATATATATATTTACATATATATATATATATATATATATTTATATATATATATATGTGTGTGTGTATATAATATATATATATATATATATATATGAATATATATATAACGGATTTTGAGCGAAGCGAAAATCTATTTTTGGGTGAGATAGCCATGTCGTCCTGATGGAAGTTCCTATAGGGTAGCTTCCTAGGGTATATTACAACTACGGCGATATTCCCAGAGAATTTACCTTAAGGTACCAGAATTCTAACTCCTGGAGCGAGTATCCCTCGTGAAAGGGATATCGTGACATATCAGAGGACGTATTCTAGACACGTCACATGGCAATCTACGACCTGAACAGAGATTCCGTCTCGTAGGAGGGAGATTGACGAGATACGAATTCGGGAAAGAAAAAGGGGAGCCGCTCCCAAGGCTTCCCTATCCCCCGATTCGTATGCGTGCCTGGCGCCAATCTGGCGCCATCTGTATTCCTTGTAGCGTACACGAGGTGCTACAGATACTGTATGTAGGGAGGGGTCCTACAGCCCTTTCTTAGAAAGGCAAGGGCGGGTCCATCAGGACGACATGGCTATCTCACCCAAAAATAGATTTTTCGCTTCGCTCAAAATCCGTTTTTTGGGCTCAAGCCATGTCGTCCTGATGGAAGTGTACCAGAGCATTACTGTATCTGTGGATTCTCAGAACGTGCCGTACTCCCCGGAGGTAATTTTTTCCCGGTCGACTAGACCTAGAGACCTAAGATGTTACCGTTATACATCTTTTCAACTAACTATAAACTATGTTAGAGCTTCCTGCCCCCTACAGGGAAGAGTCCTACTAGACTCTGGAAAAGTCTCGAAGAGTACATATATCTATATACGAATACCAGGCAAGCTAATATAGTGGTCTCGCCCTATATTAAGTAAAGCATAGTTTGTAAAGGACCACTGCGTCAATATGAAATATCGACCAGTTTTCCGCACAATACTTGTATTGGACAAAGGTTTTATATCCGCATAGGAGGAAAACCAATGCAACATAGCTTGCATAAAGGAACAATTCTATTAGATTATCCCAGATAAGGTACATAGAATGAATGCTCAATTATACCAGTAAATTGACACAGGTGAAGGAGACGCAAGGTTCTCAAGAACCAGATTATTGACAGGCAATAAATAGACAGGTTAACCACAATTATATATATATATATATATATATATAAGAAGAGGATAACCCAAAACTTTAAGCATAAGTATGATAGTAAACAGGGCTTGTTTGTCTGAAAGAAAAACATTAGATGCCACTTTTAAGATACCGAGGTATCAAAGTCATAAAAGCCTGTATTACAAATCAATGACATTAGCGTTAGAAACGCTCGGCACACATGTCTGCACTTATGCTAGGTTCACCTTCGGAAATGGAACAGTCTGGATTGGCAACACAGTGCCCTCACTTAGTTTGTAGTACAGTATGTAACTACACACTCACCCTGGAATTAATCGTCCTAATTAAGACCACTGTTCCTCGCAGAGTTAAACAGTAGGGTTAACACCGCGACCCCACTGCTACCACAGATCTCTTTTAGTTCCCTCTACTTGCTTCGCATAGTGGCGAAAGAACACTCTGGAAGACTTCCAGCCAGTGTAATGAAAGGAGATGTTCAAATCCATGCAATTAAAGAAATTTAAGAATGAGGGCAACTTTCCTCGGATCGTGACCTGCGGGTGTATTGTCAGGATCCGCTCTGCGAATAAAATATGTGATTTTTGCTCTGAGTTGATTCAGAGATAAATTTGAGCCTGATGTTTCTCCCCTGAATAGTTGACCACCCTTGAAGTCTGAAGTTCTATGAAGATAGACCTTTAGGCATTCTACTGGACATAGAGATGCATCTTCTTTCAGAGGGCAGATTCTCCAGGGACCCCACCTGTTGGTGGGTAACTCATTCTTGGCGAGAAACGTAGGATCCGGAAACAGGTTCAGTTCTTCCCCATCCAGGAACTGAACACGACCTGCCTCTCTCGAGAGGCTACAATTTCACTAACCCTGGCCCACGGACGCGAGTGCAAATTAGGAAAATAACTTTTTGTGTCAAATCCTTTAACGCACATTCTTCATTGCTCAACAGAGAAGCGAAATGAAGAACTTGTCTAAAGACCATGAAATGGGCTTTGGAGGTGCTGAAGGTCTGAGCCTAGCACAGGCTTTCGGGACTTTATTAAAGATCTCGTTAGCTAGGTCGACCTGGAAGGCATATAGAATGGGTCTTGTCAAAGCAGACTTACACGCTGAAATCGTGTTCGCTGCCAACCCTTGACCATGGAGGTGGGGAAAAAAGATAAGCAGAAGTCTGTCAAGATCTCCTGCGGAATCTTCGCCTTGACAAAAGGCCACCCATTTTCTCCAAGATGACTCATATTGCCTTCTAGTAGATTTTGCATTTATATTCCTCAATGAAGTCTATACTGGCTTTCAAAATCCCGAAACGCTTTCTCACCGCTAGGGAGAGAAAATCATGAACTGCAGGGTCCGGGTTTTCTGTAATGAAGCGCAGACAGTTGACTTCTGGACTCGCTGGGTCAGAACTGGATCTGGTAGTGGTACAAACTTCAGCTACAGTTCCAATGCCAGGAGGAACCACACGCTGTTCGGCCACTTGTGGGCCACTATTGCCGCTACCCTTTGAAGGATCTCAGTTTGTTGAGGACCCTCAACAGAAGGTTGTGAGAGGGAACAGATAAATCTTGGACCATCTGTTCCAGTCGAGGGACATCGCGTCCACTGCTTCCGCTAAGGGGTCCTCGTACGGGGCACGTACAGGGGCAACTTCTTGTTGTCTTTCGTCGCAAAGAGGTCTATCTGCAGTTCTGGGGACTGATTCAGAATGAAGGAGAATGATCCTGCGTCTAAGGACCATTCCGACTCTATCGGTGTGAACCTGGATAGAGCGTCCGCTGTCACATTGCGGACTCCTTGAAGGTGAACTGCCGACAGGTACCACTTCTTCTTTTCCCGCCAATCGGAAGACGGCCAACATCACCTGGTTGAGAGGTGGGTGACCTCGATCCTTGTCAATTCAAGTATCTTACAACTACCTCGCTGTCTATTACCACTTTATGTGGAACGAATGACGCGGGAGACTTTCTTTAAGGTAAGGAGCACTGCCCTAGCTTCTAGAAAGTTTTATGAGAAAGGTCTTGAATAGCCTGGACCAAGTCCCCTGGACTTTTTTCCGATGAGAGTGACCTCCCCATCCCTCCTTTGAGGCGTCTGAGTGAATCGTCACCGACGGGGGAGGTGGCTGAAGAAGAACCTGACTTCTTTAGATGTCTGGCTTGGGACCAAGGCCTGAGAAGAGTACTTAGCCGAAGCGGCTGGTCTTCTCAGATCTCTTCACGCGTTTGATGCATAACTTCTCCAAACTCCGATTGCATCCTTTAGCTGTGCTCTTAGCACTGGGTCTGTCACCGAAGCAAACTGGAGAGAGCGCAGTACTCTCTCCTGCTCGTGTCTTGATATCCTTTCGGAATCTTGAAGTCTCTTGACAGAACCCGCTATCTCCTTCCTTTTCTTCGCTGGGGTGGAGAAACGGTGTGACAAAAGTCCCAGTGGATCTTAGCCACTGGAACTTTTGAGATGGAGAAAGTCGAGACTTTTTCTGTTGATCTTGAAGCCTAGGTACTCTAGGAACTGGATCACTGACTGGAAGCTTGCAAGCATTCTGTCTCGGATGCTGCCCACACCAACCAGTCGTCCAGGTAGGCTACTACCTGAATTCCCTTTAGGCGAAATTGTTTGAGAGCTACGCTCGCAAGCTTCGTAAAAATCCTTGGGGCTATGTTTAGCCCGAATGGCATGGCTCCGAAGGCGTATAGTCTTCACTGTAGCCTGAACCCTAGGTAGGGGGAGAGTCGATGGCTAATTGGAATGTGCCAGTAGGCATCTGACAAGTCTATAGAGACGGAATATGCCCTTTTGGGCAGTAAGGTCCTTATGTGTTGCAGTGTTAGCATTTTGAATTTGCAATTCACTATGAACTTGTTAAGTGGCGACAAGTCCAGAATGACTCTGAGCTTTTCCGAGTCTTTCTTGGGAACACAAAACAGCCTCCCTTAGAAATTGATGGGCTTCACCCTTTTTCTCCAACCGTTCTTGAACGTACCTCCTCCATAACGGGGGGTGGAGTGTTGGAAAAACCGAAGGTACGGGGGTGGAGTGCTGTACCAGCTCCCGCCCAATCCATTCTTGAGTAGGCTGTGGGCCCAGGGATCGAAGGTCCACCGATCCCGAAATTTCAGAAGTCTCCCTCCTACCGGTATCACCTCACTTGGACTGCCGTCCTGAGGTCTTGCCTTCCTGACCACGACCACCCCTGAATCCCCTTCCCCTTGAGGGGCGTCTAGACGAGCCTCTGGCTGCTCCTCTAGGCTTTGCTCGGAAGGAAGTAGACTGCCCTTCGAACGCTGGGGAGAAAGCCGTGGACTGTGTCGACACGGCCTGGGGTACCCACTGAAAGGTGGTCGGGGTTTGTGCCACGATCTGGGGCACTGGGGGCAATGGCAATTGCAGTTGCTGTTGCTGTCTAAGAGGCTTGGCTGGCCGAGACGGTAGCCTAGTCCTCATAGTCTTCCTCTTTGGTTGAGGACCCTCATCCGGGGAAGACTTTCTTTTGATAGCCAGGTCCCACTTCTGGAGAAGGTTTCTATTCTCCAAGGTGGCTTTATCAAAAAACTTCTTTGACCAAGTCGGTAGGGAAAAGGTCTTTTCCCCAAATGTTGGAGGAGATAGTTTCTTTAGCTCGTGCCTCACTGTAGCCGAGGTAAACACGAACTCCCTACAAGCTCTCCTTGCCTTGACGAAGCCATAAAGGTCCTTCGTCACTGTGGCCAGATGAGGCTTGGCCACTACCATGAACATTTCATGGACCTTGGGGTCACTTGCCATCGTCTCGAGAGTAGTCTGAAGAGACATTGAGGCAGACAGTCTTTCTTTTGTATCGAACTCACTTCGCAAAAGAAAGTCAGACAGCTTAGGGAGGTCCTTGCCGAACTGACGTCCGGCAATATCAGCCTCCAACTTTCCCACTTAGAACGTAAGATGGACGTCCTTCCAATCTTTGTGGTCCATAGGCAGGGGCCAGCGACAAGGGTTTACACTCCTCTAGGGAGGGGCAAGACTTGCCGGCCTCGATTGCTTTTAGTACAGCCAGAAACCCTTTCTGTAAAAGGGGGAAGGCTCTAGTAGGCGAGGACACAAAGGAAGGGAGCTTCCTATTCAATGCAGCTACCTTTGAGTTAGAGAAGCCCCTCTCTTTCATCGAAGATGAAAGTAGAGCTTGAGCCTTAGCATGGTCATCACTATGACCTCCTTCGGCTCTGCCTCCTCCTTTGAAGCTGGTTCCTTCCTCAGCCGGACATAACAGTCCGGATATGGTGCCTTGCTGGGCCAGAATTCCACCCTCCAGGGGAACTGAGCCCAGCAAATCCGAGATGACGATCTTTCCAGTCGTCATCGACATGTGCTCAGCATACCTCCATGGGTTAGCATCCGAGCACAAAGGAAGGTCTTTCACATTGAGCTTTTCTGGGGCCCATGTGATTCTGCAAGGCACTGCATTCGCAGTTCCATTGCAGCCGCCTTCTCCTGATTTCTCCTTCTGCATTTGTTGGATCATTCCAACAATAGAAGAGAGGGCCTGTCCCAGCTCTACTGGGAGGACCGGCCGATGTAGAGGGACTTGAACTTCATCCTGGGCTTCTGCAAGGAGGTCTTCCTCCTGACACCCGTTCCACATCAGATATCCTGTCATTTAGCTGGATGTCTTGCATCGCGACCGCGACTTCAGCATCCACCTGGATCTGAACTTAGGGGATCTCCTCTTGAGGCTGGGGAATCACTGCATCAGCTGATGCCTTAGGGAAAAGATACGCCCTCATCTTCTCACTTGGAAGATAAGGGCCAGAAGTGTACTTTTGGAAGCCCCTTACCCAGGTACGAAGCTTCTTCCTAGCTATTTAAATGTCTCATTAATCAGGTTAGTGCACACAGTACATACCTGAGGGTCCCCAATACCGGAGATCATCCTTGGAGACAGCGTATGCTGCGTGTCTCCTACAAAACTCATGTCCGCAGAGGTTCTTGCTGCTGACATTTGCAGAAAGCACTTCCCCACTTCGGAGTGTCCTTCTGTAAAGAGAAGAAATTTCCATGAGTATCAAGTGAACTATGTATCACTGGATATGCATAGTATAGCATAACAATTCAGAAATTAAAGACACACACTTGTGTTTCCCTCACAACCCATTGCTGCAGCCTTCCAGATAATAAAATCAAAATGGTTTATCTCTACTAGAGTAACCAGTGCAAAGTTTCCAGAGGAAACAGGTGGAGCTCACACCTAGGCAATGATTTAAAATCCGGGATAATAGACAGGGAAGAACTCTGCTTCTTGTCTGAAGGCAACAGCAAAGGGCCGTGCAAGAAAACACAATAGTGTTAGAAGATACAGTGCTGTACCTAAACTTTTACTATAGTTTTCTTCTTACTGTATATGCTATACAGAAGAATACTAGTACAGTATAGGAGGATGTGTGCCGGCCTGCCTTTGCCGGCCGGCACACACCACAATTAGCTTTAAAGTATACTACTTAACAGCTATAGGGCGGCAGCCCTCTGGTTCAAATGCCTGTGCTGGCGGCAGCAGCTGGCGGCCAGCAACAGCCAGTGTTGGCCGGCAATGATTGCCGGCCAGCAACTACACAAGGTAGTACCCCAGCTGCCGGCCACACTCTTGGTGACCGGCAGACAAGGACTGACCATAAGCCGGCCGGCAAAGGTACAAGACCGATGCCAGCCGGCAGCAAAAGAACCAGAAGACTACACCTGCCCGGCTGCCGGCCTCATAGGCCGGCAGCCGGCCCTCATAGGCCGGCAGCCGGGACAGGTACAGCACTAGAAGAAAATAGAATGGATGCCGGGATAAGAGTGTACACAACCCCCCAAGCCCGGCAACCGAAAGAGTGCATATAAGGAAGGGGAGAAACTTAATTCAGGCTTCCTTGATCAATGCCGTCCGGCTCTGCCGGCAGGCATGGATGAGGGACCAAGAGAGGTCCGGGCAGCACTCGAAAACATAATACCCTTGCCGTCCAGCATCTCTGCCGGCCGGCAATGGGCTTAGTCAATTCCACATCCCAACCTATACTAGGTCCAGAAGTAGAATGGCATACAGTACAGTAATACCCCTGCCGGCCAGCTCTGCCGGCCGGCAAGGTACAGTACAGTAATGGCTAGGCCATTACGGAGATAGAGGGGGAAGGGACAAGAGGGTCCTGCCAACCTTGCTTTAGTGACAGATCACCCCGCAGCCAAGAACTTTGTCTTAGCCTAAGGGAGATCTAAGGGAAAGGGCCAGCACAGTAGTATAATACCTGCCAGCTTCCAGAGCACCAAAGCAAGGAAGGCGTTGCTACTCCCAAGGGAAGATTTTATCCTCCCCGAGAACAGCAACAGGACTTAGTCTGGTCGATCACACAAGAAGGAATCATAACTACAGAAACCTTCGATAGTGACCTAAGGGAGCTAAGCTCCCTTTGTAAGTGTTAGGTCAGCGAGGGAGACTCTGCCCCCAAGCCAGACAACACGGACTCAGACTAAAAACTCTGTTGTTCTGTCCCTCTTTGAACCAGACTCTGCTGGAACAGGAAGGTACAGTAACACCCTAGTATAGTTTTATCGAAAATAAATTCGGAAAAAACCACTTAGGGATAAGCCCAAGGCTTAAACAGAGGGAAAGGGATTGCATACCTTCTCCGAAGAAAAGAAAGCAACCGGGGAGTATAATAAAGTATACTAAGGCTCCATAAGCAATTAGCCTAGGCACCAAGAGAATCGATTACCTGATTCACCGAAACTCTCACGTATACAATCTTGGAAATATTCCACACAGTCTAAAATGTATAAAAATAGCCTAAAGCTTCAATAAAATTTTAATTACACTCGGAAAAACCAAAATCATGCATTAAGTACTAGGACCAAACGACTAGGCTACATGCCTAGCGTAGGCCAGAATGGCGAATACTTCGCCAAATAATACTAAGCACGAAAGGAAATCCTATGTAAAGCTAAAATAGCTAAAATTTATTAAGCAAAACAACCAGGAATGTCACTCTGACTAACTAATTTATACCTAGCGAGTGACAGTGTCCAGGACACCTCTGGTAGGCTACGGCTCTTGTATCAAAGATTAATCCTATTAATCACTCAAAATTTTACCAAGAGCCTACATTTATACATAACAGGACACTATACTCAACTTATCCGAGGTCAACGAAGACGAAGAAGCCATGAAAAGCTGAATAAATCCAAGATTTGCGAGAAAAACAGGAAAAAAACACCGAGTTGTTAAGCTACGCAAAAAGGAATACAGATGGCGCCAAGATTGGCGCCAGGCACGCATACGAATCGGGGGATAGAGAAGCCTTGGGAGCGGCTCCCCTTTTCTTTCCCGAATTCGTATCTCGTCAATCTCCTCCTACGAGACGAATCTCTGTTCAGGTCGTAGATTGCCATGTGACGTGTCTAGAATACGTCCTCTGATATGTCGCGATATCCCTTTCACGAGGGATACTCGCTCCAGGAGTTAGAATTCTGGTACCTTAAGGTAAATTCTCTGGGAATATCGCCGTAGTTGTAATATACCCTAGGAAGCTACCCTATAGGAACTTCCATCAGGACGACATGGCTTGAGCCCAAAAATATATATATATATATATATGTATATATATATATATATATATGTGTGTGTGTGTGTGTGTGTGTAAATATATATATATATATATATATATACATACATATATATATATATATATATATTTATAAATATATATATATATATATATATATATAGATATATATATATATATATATATACATACATATATATATATATATATATAAATATATATATATATATATATATATATATATTTATATATATATATATATATATATATACAATAAGTCAATCATACAACAGAAACGTAACATTTCTTAATAAAAATAAAAAAATTCCATTCATAAACTATAAAATAGCTTTTTTATAAAACATGCATAAG
>NW_027171304.1:0-5000 GCF_036898095.1 Palaemon carinicauda
ACCTCTAAATCAGACGACCATTCTTCTACCTCAATACTATTCAACATACATTCACGTAACCTTTTAATTTCCTCACATTCATCTTGCATTTCCTCCACCTCCTCTTTAGTCAGTAGATCATCCTCACTCCTCGTAATATCAACCATGCCAACAAAATTCGCCATAAATACACTATTATCTTCTATCACAACTACTTCACATCCATTTTTCAGAAGCAAACCACTACCAATATCAACTGATAAATCATGCAATCTTAAAAAGTCAATTCCTATCAAAAAACAACTAGGCATCTCATTCTCTCCCATTACAATAAAATTATGTTCCACCTCCATACTTCCCAGTTTTACTTTCAAACGCACTTCTTCCCAAACTAGCAAACTTCCTTTACCTATCCCATGAATTCTCACACTCGTACATTGCCGTTTCACTTCCCAATTGTACCGCTCTATTTCCTTGATAACAGACATATTCACTAATGACACTTGTGCACCTGTATCAATTAAACTACAGTATTCATTCTCATTTATACCCACATACGTCATCATTCTTCCTTTTACACCATGCATACAAATGTTTACTCTCCTATCAATAGGGTCATCCTTATCACACCCATGGTCATCTTCGCTATCTTCTATGCTCATACCACTCTGATTCAAATCACTCGGACAATCCTCCTTCTTACTCAACAACTTGCAACATCTTTCATTACATTGTAACCTCAATATATACTCCCTTTCAGTCTCTTTATTTGCTCGGTACTGCATCGGACGATTCCACCCAAAATACAAATAAACAGTGACACCATATAACATACTTACTACCAACAATACTTTTGATAACAATTCACCCTCAAGCATACTATCCTCCTCCTTATATGCCATTTCTTTTGATACTTCATTCCTAACACTCATTCTAAGCTCATCTATACTAGCAGGTATATCCCTATTCAAACCCTTCAATTTAACCTTATTTAACCCACACAAAATACATTTATACACCATGTCATCCCCTTCAAAACTTTGTACCACCATTAAATCTTCCGGCAACCTTTCAAAATTACTATCATTCTCGCTACTCTCTTCTATCTTACCATGCATTCTTGACATCGCATCTGCTATCACGTTCTTACTCCCAGGTACATATTCTAGCTTAAAGTCAAATTCATTCAAATCCTCTATTGTCCTCGCAACTCTAGCATTCACAGACTCTTTCCTAATCATGTACACTAGGGGCTGATGGTCAGTACGCACAATAAATTTCACACCATACAAAAATACCTTCAACGCTTTCACGCAAAACCTTATCGCAGCCAACTCCCTTTCAATCGTGGAATACTTTCGCTCAGCCTTATTAAATGCTTTACTTACATACGCTATCACTCTCAACTGTTCATCTCCGTTTATTCTTTGCATTTGAACCAAGCAACCGCCCATACTAATCCCACTAGCATCCGTATATAACTCTAGCATACTCGCATGTTCACTATAATCGGGAAAAGCCAAAGTGACGTCTCTCGCAGCCTCTTCTTTCAAGTTTTCAAATGCTTCAATCATACGCTCATCCCATTTCAGTCTCGTACTATTTCTCTTACCTGTCCACTCATTCAAAGGCTTTCCTATTCCCGAACAATCTCTGACAAACTTCCGACCAAATTCAATTAACCCAAGAAACCCTCTCAACTCACGCACCGTATGAGGACGTGGAAACTCTCTCACCTTACTCACAAACTTTTCACTCTTCCTTATACCCGATTCACTCACCACATGCCCAAGAAATTCCACCTCCCCGGCCAACCATGTACACTTTTCAAGCTTAACTTTCACCCCAACTTCTATCAACCGTTCTAATACTGCTTCAAGCAACTGCATGTGTTCCTCAACTGTCTCACTAGCAATCAAAATATCATCAATAAAAACAGTCACCTTCTGTCTATCAAACCCAGCCAAAACTACATTCATCGCCCTCTGGAAGGCAGCAGGCGCATTAGCAAGGCCAAAACTTAATCTTTTAAACTGAAAATGACAACTTCTACTTGAAAATGCCGTAATGGGCCTGCTCCCCTCTGCCAGAGGCATCTGGTAATAGCCCCTAACTAAATCTAACTTTGTAAAAACTTTCATACCATGCATCTTATACACACAGTCAGACACTACATTCATCGGAAAACGTTCTTTAACAGTTACTTCATTCACCTTCCTATAATCAATACACATCCGTAAACTTCCATCCGGCTTTCTTACAGGTACAATAGGGCTATTCCAGGCACTCTCACTCCTTTCTATTACACCCATTTGTTCTAACTCCTGGCACTGCTCTTCTATTTCTCTGGCAATAGGCGGAGAAAAATGTCGGGGACGCTGATATATGGGGGTATCATTACTAAGAACTATCTTGAATTCAGGCAGCTTTGATCCCCCACAATCCTCGTCACCGCGACTCAAAACTCTCCGTCTATCCCATAACATCCTATACAATTGTTCCCTTTCCCCCTCACTTATATTCTCATCTACATTAATTCTTTCTTTCAAACTTTCATAGTCCCAATCGTCATCCGGCTTTATCTTACCCGTCATAACCCGTCTCAATTTAACATACCTTTCATCCTCTACATTGACCAACGTATACATACATCCCATACAATCACCCTCACGTATACCCCGTATTCTCTTCCTCCTTACAGTCGGCAACAAGCTCACATACACCTTCGGCTCCTGCAAATTCAAAATACCATCATACACATGCACACTTGCTTTCACCAAATTACTTGCTTCCGAACCTTCCACTACATATTCACAATTGTCACTATTGGCAATTCCCAGACTATTCGGCCATGCAACTTTTACACTGACAACCTCACTCGCATCTTTAGACAATTTAACACCTTCTTTTGCTATTAACGGCACACCTTTCCATACCTTCGTACATACACTACCATCTTCATTCAAATAAAATTCCCCACAAAATTTACCCTTAACTTTCATCTCTATCATATTTACACTAGGATGTACAATCATACCGCATTTTTTCAAGAAGTTATAACCTAACAACACATCGTATTTGTCATTTACTCCCTCAACCACATAAAAATCATTATCTTCCATCATCAGCCCCCCAATCATAACATTTTCTCGTAACTTTCCTTGCACAGACATACTTAAATTACCGATCCCTTTCACTTCACCTTTACACCCCCTAAATTCACACACATCCCTTACCTTATCGTATGCATTCCTAAACATTAAATTGACACCACAACCAGTATCAATCAGACCAACTAGCTCTATTCCATTAAAATTTACTTTTGCACTCATGCAGTCATAAGCTCTTTCGCCCATCACGTCTTCATGTAATAAACCTTCACGAACATGCATCACATTCACTCCGCACACACTCGAGGACTCACCCAGCTGAACCCTCTTACACTCTAGTTTCCCGAACATCCTGGCTGATTTCCTCCCTTCTTCCTACATACCCTAGCTACATGCCCATCTGCACCACATTCAGTACACTTACCCCGTGGCTCCTTGCACATTCTAGCATAATGCCCATCCTTACCACAATTACCGCAAATCACATTTGTACGATTACTCCGACATCCACTCGCTATGTGCCCTGTCATACCACACCGATAACATTTTACCCCTTTCTCTTTCGTGCACTCGCTAATTCTATGCCCTACCTCACCACATCCAAAACAAGCACCAAGAGCCCATCTACATTCATTCTTCTTATGTCCTACTTTCCCACATCTATAACACTTCTCTTCACGGATACAACTACCTGACCTATCTTGCGGCGCACTAGCACTCCTATCCCTCCAAACCTGATTCCCTTGCCTAAACCCTTCATTTGTCCTTACAGGTATTCCCACATTACTCGCCCTAACACTCCTATCTACTACATTATCAGCTACCCTCATTGGTCCTCTCAAAATTGCGTCCTTATAACTACCAAATTCTATTACACTTTCTTCCATTCCAGTTCTTACACTCACAGATTTACTTTCTTTCATGCACCTATCTAACTCATAATCCTCAACTATCTCTAGTATATCATCCCATGTCAATCTCTCTTGCGTCCACCTCATTTTCTCTTTGCGTTTCAAATTAATAAATTCACACACATTCTCAGGTACTGTTGCCAAAAACTTCCTCATTAACTCCTTATTCTCATTTATACCTTCATCCCCATACTTCTTCCTAGCTAAAGTTTCCAACCTACATACGTACATTGATATCGCTTCTCCTGCATTCATCCTTGCCTCATCAAAATCATTCTTAC
The DNA here is from genome assembly GCF_036898095.1 of Palaemon carinicauda. Lineage (NCBI taxonomy): Eukaryota > Metazoa > Arthropoda > Malacostraca > Decapoda > Palaemonidae > Palaemon > Palaemon carinicauda. The sequence goes on from NW_027171304.1 coordinate 4,282, forward strand.
GCTTATACTTAACACTCCCTTTCATACGTTTTACCTGCTCAATTATTCTCGTTTTCACACTTTCATAATCAACGTCCCCTACACTCATTATCACTCCATACATCGTCAACAAATACCCAGTCAAATATTCTCCTAACTCCCTAGCCCAAACTCTTTTACTATCACCATACTTATCCTGACAATACCTCTCATACTCCTTGAAAAAATCATTTACATCCCTACTGCTATGCTCATTGAACCTTTCACACCGAGGTACCTCTCTCATAAACACAGTCTTACACACATCACGTTCATTCTCACTGCTATCATCACTGTCTACTCCCTTGTTACCTTCTTCCTCATTCGAATATAATGAATCCACTTCCACACTTAAATTCCTATCCTTAACCATTCCCTTCTTACCCTTTTTCTTACTTACCACTTTCACCCATTCCCGATCGTCCTTGCTATCAGCCTGATACTTTTTCTTCTCTTTCTTCACATCACTTTTACCTTTCCTTTCATCTTTCCTCTCACCTTTCTGTTCATCCTTACTATGCCTAATTCCCTTATCTTCAATATCACCATCACTATTACTACTATCACTATCACTTCCTTTCCCATTATCACCTACCTTAACCTTCTCTTTCACTACCAACCCATTACCCGAAGCTGAGGACACTCCTCCGACTGCACCTTCACCCATTATAGTTTTCATCATCCCCATGACTTGCCCCATC
>NW_027171306.1:5000-7500 GCF_036898095.1 Palaemon carinicauda
GTGGTATTCCTCTGTGTCAATAAGCACAAAGGCAGCAGTCTTGTCTGCCCTACGAACAGTAACACCAGCAACCTGCTTAAGTTCCTTGGCAGCTGCCTTCATATCCTGGGTGACGATACCACTGGTGTAACGACCCCTCTCAGTGAGGGCCTCAGCAAGAAGCAAGGGCTGGAGGGCATCAGTAGTCCGCAGGGTGCCACGATCTTGAAGGGCGAGGATTGAGTCAAGTAGCAGCTCGACCTCGAGGCGTTTATCAGTGGGCCTTGGTCTGGTCACGTAGTGGCAGTTGAGGCCCATCTTGAGAATTTGTTCCTGTGCAGGAGTCGGGGTATACCCCGAGATATTGATGTACTCCTGGCGTTCCTGTGGTATACGAAGTTTGCCACCGTTGAGGTTGATCAATTTCTTCAGGATGGTGCGGGTCCTCTTCTGCATGTCTCTCTTCTTAAGGATTCGGAGGGCATGGGTAATGTTGTCAGGGTAGTTCAGGCCACCCCCGATGTCCTCGTCCTCTCTCTGTTGGCTGGTAGGGTCGAATTCTGGGTTGTCATCGACATGTTCTCGGGAGTCCTCATCAGGGGCGTCCTCATCTTCGTCAGGGTCGCTGTCAGGTTCAGGAGGGGTGTCTGGATCGGTACTGTCTTCATTCTGCTCTGCTCTTCTTTCCCTGGTGTTGACCCATTCCTCCACGAGACGGGTCCGGAGGGCTGTGAGCTCGTCCTTCAGCTCACAGCCCTCCGGACCCGTCTCGTGGAGGAATGGGTCAACACCAGGGAAAGAAGAGCAGAGCAGAATGAAGACAGTACCGATCCAGACACCCCTCCTGAACCTGACAGCGACCCTGACGAAGATGAGGACGCCCCTGATGAGGACTCCCGAGAACATGTCGATGACAACCCAGAATTCGACCCTACCAGCCAACAGAGAGAGGACGAGGACATCGGGGGTGGCCTGAACTACCCTGACAACATTACCCATGCCCTCCGAATCCTTAAGAAGAGAGACATGCAGAAGAGGACCCGCACCATCCTGAAGAAATTGATCAACCTCAACGGTGGCAAACTTCGTATACCACAGGAACGCCAGGAGTACATCAATATCTCGGGGTATACCCCGACTCCTGCACAGGAACAAATTCTCAAGATGGGCCTCAACTGCCACTACGTGACCAGACCAAGGCCCACTGATAAACGCCTCGAGGTCGAGCTGCTACTTGACTCAATCCTCGCCCTTCAAGATCGTGGCACCCTGCGGACTACTGATGCCCTCCAGCCCTTGCTTCTTGCTGAGGCCCTCACTGAGAGGGGTCGTTACACCAGTGGTATCGTCACCCAGGATATGAAGGCAGCTGCCAAGGAACTTAAGCAGGTTGCTGGTGTTACTGTTCGTAGGGCAGACAAGACTGCTGCCTTTGTGCTTATTGACACAGAGGAATACCACAAGAAACTCGACGACATCCTGGCTGATTCCTCAAAATTTGTGCGCCTCACCAGAAACCCTATCGAAGAAATCAAGAAAGAGGCTAACAAAACCATCGAGGCCGTGAATGCAGCAACCAATGCCATGCACCTACCAGTTATTTCAGGGGATTTCTGGCCGGGCTACCTTTATGGCAATGTGAAAACCCACAAGCAGGGCAACCCCCTACGCCCCATTATAAGTCAATGCCCTACTCCGACTTACCAGCTTGCCAAACGACTGAATGCCATCCTGACGCCCTACATTCCAAATCGTTACTGTGTAGCTTCATCCACTGAATTCCTGGATAAAATTAAGGACTCTTCGTGTGATGGAGTTATTGCATCGATGGATGTAGAGTCTTTATTCACAAACGTGCCTGTGGACGAAACCATAGACCTTATCGCAGATAGGGTCTATAGGGACGACTCTACACCATCTCTGAACATCCCTGAACCAGCCCTTCGGACCCTCCTAGCCATCTGTACGAAGAGGGCCCCCTTTACCACCCATCGAGGGCATACCTACTTACAGAAGGATGGTGTAGCGATGGGCTCACCCCTGGGAGTCCTATTCGCGAATTTTTACATGGGAATTGTAGAAGAGAGAGTGTTCTCCCGTGTAGAATGCCCCTTTTTGTACTTTAGGTACATAGACGATACCTTTGTGAAAGCGAGATCAAGTGATGAAATCGAGACTTTGAGGAAGATGTTTGAGGACCATAGTGTACTCCGTTTCACCCTCGAACACAGCCAAGATAATCGCCTCCCGTTCCTGGATGTCCTAGTCACCTCGACGGAGAATGGATTTCGGACCACAGTGTATACTAAACCCACAAACCTAGGCATGTGCTTGAATGGAGACAGTGAGTGCCCCACCCGATATAAGAGTTCTACCATCAAGGCTTATGTCAGGAGGGCCCTGTCGCACTGTTCCACCTGGTGCGACACACACAAGGAACTGGACCGAATATCCCAAGTACTTGTCAACAATGGATTCTCTAATAAGCACGTCCAAAAGGAAGTCAGGAAAGCAGTAGAGA
>NW_027171307.1:5000-20575 GCF_036898095.1 Palaemon carinicauda
CTGAGTGGGCTTGTCCTGTCTGCAATGATTGACTTGAATATAATACTGCTATTCCTACGGTCAATCCTGGCTGACAGGGAAATTAGGTTGGTTTCTGCTCTAAGTAAGCAGTTTTGTCCACATTGGAGAGCCACAGGTGAGTCTCGTGGCATTATTTTGCACTACTTCCAATGATTCTTTTTGGGTGTCGGTCATTGTGGTGAAAGTTGGTGCTGCATTATCAATGTGGGATCAAATTGCTTGTAGATAAAACAATCTAAGGAGGTTGTATCATACTCTTCGTTTGAGGGAGGTCATTCGTCTCATGGCTGATAGACGAATCTTTGTCTTCTCTCTGAGGTATGTTACTTCATTAGCAGGTGATAGGGTTTTACTAATGATTCAGCCCAATCTTTCCTGAGCCTCCTGTATTGAAACCGTTGACCAGCACCGGGTCATTTTTACTCATGTAAAAAAGGGGATTTGGGAACCCACGAGGTGTTGGTAGATTTACCTCTGACACCAAAATAGATATGTAAAATACGAATGAATGAAAAAGGTTTTTTCTGACCAAGCCTGTGCAGGGGTGGGGTGGGGGATGCTGAGTATAACAGTTTCAGAGATGAATTTGGCTACCACGTTGGCCGCCTTTTATGCGTTGCTTTAGAAAGACAGATGGTATTTATAACAATAACAAAAACAACCACAACAATAATTATTTTTAAGCCAATAACAACAATAATAATAATTATTTTTTCATCCAATAGTATTGCAGAGTACGATTATATTAGAGATAGTATTAAGATGATTAGAAAAAAAATATACTTACAACAATAACGCCAGAATTTCAGTGCTGATAATAGATGGTCAGTAGCGTATGATTAAAAATATTGATTTCAATCAAAAGAAATCCAAAAAGTATTATGTATTTTTTCATGAATCCTTACTATTGTTTGATATATTTTGGTAAGGTTCAAACGCTCTCCTTGCATTGCACAAACACACATACATACATAGTCTACTCAGCATTAGCTTTTGCATTGAGAAATCCGGTGCAATTTCAATGGGTGATGCAAAATCTTACTCTGCGTGTGACGTAGTTTTAAAGTTTAAAGGCTGCTCATGAATAGCAGAGGCAAGGGATAGTGACATTGCCCTATCAAGCAGGACAATGCCCTAGCGACTGATCCTATATAACATGATCTACCCCTAAGCCCCCTCTCCACCCAAGCTAGGACCAGGGAGGGCCAGGCAATGCTGATGACTCAACAGATAGACCTATAGACTCTCCCAAATACTCCAATATTAGGTCACAAGAATGGTAAGGTTGCAGACATTAATGGCACTAACGAGACTGAGCGGGACTCTTTTCCCCGACTGGCAAACACCAGTCAGTAGCGATATCAATCAGGCCACAACATCTCTAATCGTCATATTGTCGTTTGAAAGTGTCTGGAAGTCAACCTGATTGCTATCTTTGATTATGATGACGATTATTATTATTATTATTATTATTATTATTATTATTATTAGCTAAGCTACAACCCTAGTTGGTAAAGAAAGATGCTATAAGCTCAAGGGCTCCAACAGGGAAAAATAGCCTAGTGAGGAAAGGAAACAAGGAAATAAATAAACTATATAGGAAGTAAAGGACAATTAAAATAAAATATATTAAAAAGAACAGGCACTCGGTTGAGCGGATACCTTCTCTATCATTTTGTATGTCATAAGATCGATCGTTGAATTACGTACATTTTAGCAACTGTTTCATGCAAATCCTTTGAAAATTGGCCTCGATATGGCAAAAAAGACTTTTTTTTATTTATTTATTTTTGTTCTTATTTTTTTTTTTTACCTTGGCCTTGACTTTAGACACTCACAAAATCTAACCAAATGGTCCTTGGATTAATGTCAATGATCCCACCAAATTTCATTTTTTTTTTTTTTGTTATACGAATCGCAAACACACTGACAGACATACAAACAAATAAATATACGCCGCCTATCAAAGGTAGAAAAGGAGAAACGAATAACATTTATATGATAGGAAGTCGATATAAGAGTTCAACTTGAAAATAAGCTTATTTGAAGCATCCCTGCTTGGCCATATGCTGGACTGGCACTCTTATTATGCCTGCAACCTCACCATCCGTGTGAGCTAAGGTTGGAGCGCTAGGTGGGGAGTCTATATGTCTATCTACTGAGTCATCAGCAGCCATTGCCAGATCCTCCCTGGTCCTGATTTGTATACAGAGGGGGCCTTGGGCATTTTCACTGTCCCTTGTCTCTGCCATTCATGAGTGACCTTTAAACCTTTAGAATTAGTAAGTAATTAGTTGTGTGCCATACATTGATATCTAAATGATTTCGTAATAAACTATTTTTAAGATAGTTTTATGAGAAAGAATAAATAATTTATTAGAAATTAAGAATTAATTTGTTGATTGACGAAGATACTAATGCTTTGTTGGTGGCTGGGTGAGTGAAATAAGAAAAAGTGGCTGAAATATTGAAGTGAATGACAGTATGTAAATGAATTACAATCGTTGTAGTTGTAATGTTAATGTTAACTTGTACGATCTTATAACTTAAAAGCCTGTCAATGAAAGCACAGATACGTTTTAAAAAAATTGCGGCTTTGTTGGGTTTTAATTATCACATTAGCCCGATTGTTGTTGTTGTTGTTGTTGCTTTTGTTGTTGTTGTTAGTGGTGGTGGTGGTGGTGCTGTTCTGATGTTTCCTTTATTTGTTGTTTAGGAAAAACTTTGTTTTTTCTTTGATTTACAATTTACTTATTTCAACTTTTTCTTCTGTTGATAGAAATTTGAATTTCCAATATTTCTGTTGAGGTTTCTTTTTTTAAATATTTAATTAGCCTATTAATGTTTTCGTATTCAATAGGCGCCAATTCACTACCATTAAATACCATGAAATACTTAAGAGAGTTAAAAGATGTAGATGACTTGTAAGTACCAGCATGGAGGTGTGTTTATAGGTAATTAATTCCTCGTGGAATTTGTCCTTACACCAGAAAGACTATTACGTAATGCCAACCTTATAATGCCTTGTGGAGTCTAAGCAGTTTGATGTAATAATCTTTGAAAGGTAATTTCTATGATAAAAATCGGAAGCCTGAAACAAACCTATTTCAGGAATGATTTTGTAAAAATATGAGTTATGGGTTTTACATTATAGTTGTAGAATGAACTAAGGAAAAAACAATTATAACCGAACAGTAATATCTTGGCCTGTTTATGGGACGTATTTTGGTAACTGCATTATCATTCCTTTTGTAATATTCACAATATCGGACTTCATTTATGCCAAGTTCTTCTGATAAGTCAAAATTCTAACCTTAGAATAATTCTGAAATGACGCTCGTCAAATACATCAGTAATAAAACGTCATTAACGTCAATTATAGTGAACGACGTCATTTGTATAGATACGTAAATACACTGTTTCTAGGTACTTACTTTTAGAGGTTTATTTCTCGCCCTCCATCAAACACTAAAGGTCTGTTCAGGCGGGCCTTGGTGTATGAAGAAATAATTCCTTTCCAGTTAATATTTTGCTCTGTATCGTTATCAGTCATTTCGCTAGCATTTGTATTCAGGCTTAATAGTTTTCAGGTCACTATTATAACACTTTCTAAAAAGATAAGTCTTCAGGTTTTTCTTGAAGGCTGCCACATTTGTGCTATTCTTGACATCGAGTGGAAGGTCGTTAAAGAGTCTCGGTGCAGCATAACTGAACGTTCTTCCTCCTATTGCATGATTCACACTAATTTCGAATAGTCTATGTGGGTCATCTGCATGTCTAACTCTTACAGCGGCGCTGGTAGCTTCAGGGTAGGGGACCAAGCATTCACGAAGATATTTAGGCTTATCACTTGTAAGTGCTTTGTGAGTCAACAAGCAAATTTTAAATTCAATTCTAGCCTTAACAGGTAACCAATGTAGATCGATCAGTGCAGGAGTTATTCTCTCCCGAAATTTAATGCCTTTTATCAGTCTAGCCGCCCGGTTTTGCACATTTTGAAGCTTCCTTAGTAGTGTATTGGGCAATTTGTAGTACAGAGAATTGCAATAATCAAGCCTTGATATTACATGACTCATAACTAAAATTTTTGTACTGCCCTCTGTTAAATATTTTCTAATAAATGCTATGTTTCTCAGGTGATAGTTACACACTTTCACTATGTTCACAATTTGGTCCTTCATTGACAAATTACAGTCTATCAGTACACCCAAATTTTTCACAACAGGCACAATCCCAACATTAGCATCACAAATTTTTATTCTTTTGATAATGTTATGTTATATTGTCTCTCTAGAGACTAGACAGTAGGAGCTATTTGTTTTAATTATAATGATGATTGTTGATATTCTTGTACTAATAGATATTATTTATATACAACAACAAATGCAGCTATTTCTAGTCCACTGTAGGATAAAGGCCTCAGATATGTTCCTATTCATGCCTGGGGTTTGGCCATTTCATTACCACGCTGGTCATTGTTGATTGGTGATGGCGGAAGACCTTTGTCTGATTGCACACAGCAAATCAACCTAGTATGAGGGACCCCTGACTAGTACACATATTATTATTATTATTTATTACTAGCTAAGCTACAACCCTAGTTGGAAAAGCAGGATGCTATAAGCTCAAGGGCTCCAACAGGTAAACATAGCCCAGTGAGAAGAGGAAACAAGGAAATAATCTATATGAGAAGTAATAAAAGATTAAAATAAAATCTTTCAAGAACAGCAACAACTCTAAAACAGATCTTTCGTATATAAACTATAAAAAGAGACTTATATCACCCTGTTCAACATGAGAATATTGACTTTGTAATATCCAAATAATCATATGATTAAAAAAAATGGCCTGGTGCCTTTTTTATCAATTGGCCGGATCAACCAATAGCCTGGCGGGGAGGCGTTGTGGGCGCTTTTTTATCAACGGGAATCCCCGCCCACATGCGTGTTTGAGACGTAATCATTGGCGGGGGAGCGTAATGACAGGCCTCCGATTGGATGGTTTAGAACAGGTATTCTCAACCTTTTTTCAACCATGGACCCCTTTTCCCTTCTTTTCTTCCTGGTGGACCCCTTCATAACTAGTGGTCATAAGACAATATTTAATTTTTCACTAATATAAATCATGAGGTTTTGATAACAATCAAATCGTATATAATTAAGATTTATTTTCAAATAAATACTAATTTAAAGCAAATAAAGTATTCTACAATAATAATAATATTAATAATAATAATTAGTAATAATATTAAAAAATTGTAGTGATATTAATTCTTTACCAGTATCTTGTATTACAATATTATGTTTCTTCCATGGTCAAGCCGTTGGAAAATAGAGATCAGGCATTTGAATTCAATGTAGCATTTATGTACAGTGGTTGAAATTTTTTATAAACAGTTAAAATGAAATATTTGATAAAAAAGAGAGAGAGGCATATTTATTCAATGAGATCCCCGAGGTTGATGCTGCTCTGCGAGTTTCTTTGTCTGGTTCCATCGATGTTAATGATAGTCGAAGATCACCTGTTTTCATAATGTCAAGTCTATTGCGAGCTTTTGATTAGAGTTGAGAAACAACTAAATCCCCATTCAACATGATAAGATGTTGTAAAAGCGATAACATTGATCTGTGCTCTATCCCAGAGCAAAGGGTACTTTGTAGCAACATCATTTGTCTTCCATACATTGTACTTTCCATCTTTGAATTTTGCAGGCATAATTTCATCACTTTGTAATTCGTTAAGAGGCTCTTGCAAAGATATGTCTATATCGGCAACATTAACTTCGAAAGGAATTGAAACCAAGGTCGGTATAACCGTGATGAGTAGGTCACTAAACCGAATTTGCATATCTTTATGCAAATTTTCCATATATTCAACATATAATGCAAGATCGTCATCTTGCAAATCATTGCTAACAGAGGCCAAACAAGGAAACTGTTCAAATGCACGACGCCTGATATTATTTTTATACAACTGTAGTTTCCTCAGAAAAGCAACAATAGCACTTCTACTAGATATCAGATAGGAATCTTTTCCTTGGAGCTGTTTATTAGGATAATTCAGTTTTTCAAATATCTGATTAAAAAAACACATCATAATAATTTGCAAGCAGCTGTTCTCCAAGTTGTGTATTAGCAAGAAAGGAAACAATAGAATCCCAAAGTGTAATGAAACGCTGAAAACAATTTCCCTTTGATAGCCATCTCACCTCAGTGTGTAATACAAGCCTTCCAAACTCTTCTCCATTTTGCTTACATAATTCATGAAAAAGGCAGACTCTGAGAGAATTTGATTTCATGTGGTTAACTACTTGCATTACGACAGTAAGGGCATCATGCAGACGTGCACTCAATTTCTTTGCAACTAAGTGTTGACGGTGTATCACGCAGTGAATACAAAATACTTCCCAGACAGCTTTTATTAAATGTGCAATGAAACCTTTGTATCTGCCTGTCATCGAAGGTGCACCATCAGTAGCACAAGCGATTATATTTTTGAGTGGAATATTGTTTTGCTGGAAATAAGTAACAACTTCATTAAAAATTGTTTCACCTTTTGTGTCTGTCATAAGACTTCTAGCAAAAAGCATCGCCTCTTTGTGTCCTTCATCACTGTTAAATCTAACATATGCTAATAAAATGGCCTCATTATCTCTTAAGTGGATTCATCAAGTTGAAGGGAAAACTGTTTCACTTGCAAATGGGATATCAATTGTTTTTCTAAATCCTCTGCCATTTCATCAATGCGTCGTGACACAGAAGAGTTGCTCAAGGGAGGATATTGATCATTTCACTTGCATTTTATTTCATAACAGACGAAATTATAACGGACATTGCGGGTAGAATTACTGTTTCACCAACATTATGGGGTTTTCCTGCTTTTGCTATTATTTTTCTAATTTCATATGATGCCAGTAAACCATAACAAATTTTAAACACTTGAGACACTGTTTTTCTAGTTTGGAAATCATCACAAAGTTTTTTAAAGTATTCTACTGGGTGATCTTTCTTTCCTCTGTGCTTTTTTTCTAGATGGATTCTTTGTTTACAAGGTTTCATACTACAGTGAACCCTCGCTACTTCGCGGTTCGACAATCGCGGATTCACCACTTTGCGGGGTTTTCCCATAACCCATATATATATACAATCGCGGATTTTCCGGAAAATTCGAAAATACCGCGAAATCTGAAGACAACCAAATACGATATTTTGTTACCTGTAATTCCATTAATACTGTAATTAGTAATATCTGATCTTACTGATTGTTCATTGCATTACATATGATATATAATTCAGCACAGAAAGAAATAAAACACGAAAAGAGAATGTGATCATACGATAATTCAGTACGTAGTAAAATTAAATCGAACATGAAACGCAAATCAGATGCAGTCATACCATATTAGAATGGTGTGTACTGTAATGGATGTGCTTCTTTTCCATGAATCTTTTGTATGTATACGTACGTAGTACAGTACTGCATCCAATAATATTCTTTGTTGCAAAAATCACATTTCGAATACTGTAAGCGTACGAGAGAGAGAGAGAGAGAGAGAGAGAGAGAGAGAGAGAGAGAGAGAGAGAGAGAGGCGTAAAATAGCGTACGTAAATTTTTATTATTATTGTTATTATTATTATTATTGTTGTTGTTGTTAATAAAATTATTATTGTTATTATTATTAATCATTATTATTATTATTATTACTGTACAGTATTATTATCATTATTTATTATTATTACGGTATTGTACTTAATCTACGTACGTTCAGTATGCGCGGGGGCATCTTCTATGAGTAACCAACGCGCCATAGTACTGTAAGACGGGTTGTGATTGGTTCAAGCGCTGATAGATGACGAATCAAAACTCAAGTTTTGTTATCTAGCCCTTTGATTGGTGTTTTGCCCGCATCTTCTACCCGCAGCATCAAAGTTCTCGCGGGGCTGCATCGTTCACTTTCTCTTTCCGCGTATTGCTGAGTAGACGTTCTTAAGTTTGTGAAGTTTAATCTGTGCTGTGTGCGACTGTTTTAAGTTGAACTTTTTGTTGAACTTTCTGTTACAATGCCTCCCAAGCGTTCTGCTTCTAGTAAGGCTGGTAGTGAGCCTAAACGCCACCGAAGGATGATGACGATAGCTGAGAAGGTTACGCTTCTCGACATGTTAAAAGATGGTAGAAGTTACGCGGCCGCCGGCCGCCATTTTGGCATCAACGAATCCACCGTTCGCTACATCAAGAAGGACGAGGCGAACATTAGAAAGACTGCTGCAATCACCTTTAGCAGATCAGCGAAGCGAGTCGTTACAACGCGTAATAAAACGATCGTACGCATGGAAGGTGCTTTAGCTGTGTGGATTGCCGACTGCCGGAAGAAGAACATAGCGTTGGATACGAACACCATCCAAACAAAGGCTTTGAGCTTATATGAGAATTTTGCTGCAAAGGAACCTAAAGACGACGACGGCAACCATGCTGAAGATGATGATGATGCAGATGATCCTCAACCAGGGACATCCACTGATTCCCAGCCTCAGAAACGTTTTTCCGCAAGCAAAGGATGGTTCGCGAAGTTTCAGAAACTCTTCGCCCTGAAAAGCGTTTCCCTGCATGGGGAGTCTGCTTCCGCTGACACTGCCGCTGCTGAAACTTACGTGAACCAGACTTTCAAGAACATTATCGCTGAAGGTGGATACAAGCCGGAACAAGTCTTTAATATGGATGAAACCGGCTTGTTTTGGAAGAGAATGCCGTCGCGAACTTTCCTGTTCAAAGAGGAAGCCAAAGCCTCTGGCTTTAAGGCATTCAAGGATCGCGTTACCCTCGTGATGTGTGGCAATGCTGCTGGATTTTTGTTAAAGCCGGGGCTTATTTATAAGTCGAAAAATCCTCGCGCTTTGAAAAATAAAAATAAGAATCTCCTTCCCGTGTACTGGATGCATAATCAAAAAGCATGGATTACGAAGATGCTGAACTCCAACTGGTTCCACCAGTGTTTCATCCCGCAAGTCCATGAATATCTCTTAGAGAAGGGCTTGCCATTCAAGATCCTTCTCCTTATGGATAACGCTGGTGGACACGCAACTGACCTGTCGCATGAGGGCATTCAGGTTGAGTTCCTGCCACCCAACACCACGTCATTAATTCAACCAATGGACCAGGGGGTTATCAGGGCGTTCAAGGCCCTCTACACGAAGAATACCTTGGCGGACCTCGTTGCGTGTGTGGATGCTGCCCAAGATGACGAGGATGAAGACTTAAACTTGAAGGCGTACTGGCGGCAGTACACCATAGCCACGTGCCTGCAGAATATTCAAAAGGCACTTCAAGAGATGAAACCTGCAACCGTAAATGCGAGCTGGAAGAAGCTGTGGCCCGATATTGTTTACGACGACAAGGGATTTACTCCGTCGGAAATCCAACACTCTGCAATACGGAAATCTGTGCAGTTGGCTGCCATAATTGGAGGTGACGGGTTTGGCGACATGACGACTGAAGACGTCGACGAGTTGTTGGACTGCCATTCCCAGCCCCTAACTGACGCAGACCTCGAAGACCTGACGAAATCGGCAAGTGAGGAAGAGAGTGAGGGTACCCAGGAAGAGACCCAAGAAAATGTCGAAGAAACGGGCTTAACATTAGAACGGCTTGCCAAGTTCTGCAACCATATGAAGGAGGCGAAAGAAATGTTACAAGAGTGGGACGAGGATATGGTTCGCTCGATGCAATTCTCAAATAAGGTCGATGACATCATGACTCCCTACAGGATGCTCTTGGATCGAAAAAAGAAGCAGCGGCAACAACTTCCGATCACAATGTTCTTCCAGCCTCGCAAAAAAGAGCCAGTTCCTCCTGCTAGTACGCCTTCGGAAGAAATTGAAGAAGTTGAAGAGGTGTCCCAGGAAAAGACACCTCCGTCTGAAGAGACGTAAAATACTATCATTGACTGCACAGTAGAACACATCATCAGCTTCATCATCATCATTTCTACTGTGCAGCAAATTCATCGCCATCGTCATTCAAGTTTTTCTTGAACTTCTTTCGTGGTGAGTACAGTAACAATCTTTATTTTTTACTTTAACCTGTTTTATAGTTTAGTAATGTACGTACTGTATGCATTAAGTTAAAGGGAAGGTTTTAAAAGTCTACATGTTGTAACCTATCATATTTTTTTTGTTTAAAATTTACATTTACGTACGTAAAACAATCTCTCTCTCTCTCTCTCTCTCTCTCTCTCTCTCTCTCTCTCTCTCTCTCTCTCTCTCTCTCTCTCTCTCTCTCTCTCTCTCTCAAATTGTTTTCCTGCTTTGCTACGTACAAGTACTGTATAATTTATATTTGTAAGGTAACATATTTTGTAAATGCTTTTACTGTAAATACTGTATGTACTGTATCATTATTTATCACTATCATCATGCGCGTTAAATGCCTTGTTTGTTCTGAGCGTGGTTGTTTACTGAGCGTACACGCCGTCGTTTCAGGCGGCGTCATAAAGAAAAAGATTTCATTTGGAAGTCCTAAGAAAAATACGTAAACTAAAACATTGGTAATAAAAAAATCAACATACAGTACTGTATAATCAATATAATCGATGCAAAAACTAACCTATACGTACATATATGTGTACACTAAATGAGTTTGTTTCTTCATTATGATCAGAGATGAACGTAAACAAAACATTGGTTGCCATTTTTTATCGTGCTTTTTAGGTGTTTAGGAAACACATGATATAAAATCGCCTTTAATATTTGTGCCTGTTTTAGTTTAGGGTGCTGTAGTACATGCATTAAGTGTTCTGTACATTAAAGGGTGGTTTGTTAACAGTACTACGTACAAGGGAAGGTTTTAAAAGTCCGAATATACATGTTAAATAAATAGGTAAATATGCTGTCACTACTTCGCGGATTTTCACCTATCGCGCCCGCGTCTGGAACCTATCTACCGCGATAAACGAGGGTTCACTGTATCATTTGGAAGTACATCCATACATAGGAGGCACATTGATTTAGTTTCATTATGTGGTGCTTGAATAAATCCGTAAGACAAATTTTCAACGGAATACTGTCGGCACTTCTATTTATTTTGAGTAGCCATGGGATGTCTGCAAGAAAAGAAAAAAATATAAATATATATATATATATATATATATATATATATATATATATATATATATATATATATATATATATATATATATATATATATATATATATATATATATATATATATATATATATATATATATATATATATATATATATATATATATATATATATATATATATATATATATATATATATATATATATATATACAGTTGGTAATACAATTATTGTAGTTCATAATATCTAACTATATATATTGCTATTCATTTATATATATTTTTCGACAAATCTGGTTAATAGAAATGTTGGTGCTACTATAGCGTGAGGTCTATCTCACTATAGCGTGAGATCTACCTCCCGTTAGTACTATAGCGTAAGGTCTACTGCTGAATTATTCGTCCCTTATAGATAAAACACATTTCATACATCCCAGTTGGCCCTGTGCAGTTGGTATCTGGGGGTTGTTGGGAGTATGATCCCCTTTGTGGCTAGGGTTAGGATTATTGGGAGATGGTCTGAAGAGGTGAGTTCCCCAGGCTGAATGGCATAGTTAAGGTGGGCATGTCTGTTGGCAAGGACAATGTCAGGTTTGCCTGCTCCTATAGGTCCAACGAAGGTGTTGAACATTGGCCCTATGTGCATCGCTATGCCCCTGGATATGAGCCTATTGACTCCGGTTCCATGAAAGTTGTCATTACTGTGCCCAAGGTTCCTGTGGCGGGCGTTGCAGTCGGCTATGATGTAAGCAGGCATTGGTTTTTGGAGAATATTTTTCAGATCATCTTCCGGGAATAATATTCTTCTTGGTGGGAGGTATGTTGTCCCAATGATGATGGGGCCCCTCCTTGTTTGTTGCTCTATGGACAGTACATCTTCTGTGAAGTCATCACATAATTTGTGCTGATTGTCAGATTTGATGGATATTGCTACCCCTATGCTTTCTTCATTGTGAGTGTGTTTCTTGTAGATGCTGTATCCATAGATTTTGAGAGCTTATGTTTCTTTTACACCGGTTTAATTCAGCAGGATGGCATCCGGGTCTGTCTTCCTGTATGTATTGCTGAGCTCACGGCTGCGTTGGAACGTCCACTTTATAACATTGTGTTATATAATTTTTATTTGTTCCATTATGAGGATTGCGATGGGGTTTTTGTGTTTCTTGATCAGTTACATAGATCTCTGAACCTTTGAGGGTTAATAGGAGTTATGGACTTCCTCTCTAGTTCCTCCAGCGAGCATTTGATAATATCCTCGACCTCTTGAGGGATGTATGCGCCACAGATTGCATACTTGATCTTCCCTGTCCGAAAGATCATGTCCGTGATACTACTGGCTGATGGTTTCCTTGGTAGCTGAGTTCCTTCCGCTGTTTTCAGTGAGACATGCATGAGGATGTTTTCCCTTCTGGTTTCTTGGTTTGGGGTCTGCTTTACACTGGGGGCAGAAGCAATAGCCCTTGCTCCTAGGTCAGGTAGGGTGTTTCTCTCATCTTGATCTATTGCTGTACCGCTGGTGTGCTGCTCTACTGCTGTACCGCTGGTGTGCTGCTCTACTGCTGTACCACTGGTGTGCTGCTCTACTGCTGTACCGTTGGTGTGCTGCTCTACTGCTGTACCGTTGGTGTGCTGCTCTACTGCTGTACCGTTGGTGTGCTGCTCTACTGCCGTACCGTTGGTGTGCTGCTCTACTGCCGTACCACTGGTGTGCTGGTCTACTGCCGTACCACTGGTGTGCTGGTCTACTGCTGTACCACTGGTGTGCTGGTCTACTGCTGTACCACTGGTGTGCTGGTCTACTGCTGTACCACTGGTGGGCTGGTCTACTGCTGTACCACTGGTGTGCTGGTCTACTGCTGTACCGCTGCTATGCTGCTCTACTGCTGTACCGCTGCTGTGCTGCTCTACTGCTGTACCGCTGGTGTGCTGCTCTACTGCTGTACCGCTGCCGTGCTGCTCTACTGCTATACCGTTGCTGTGCTGCTCTACTGCTGGTCTCTTTGCAGTTTTCTTGGTGTGTTTGTTTTCCTCGAATCCTGAGAAGCTAGAGGAGCTGGTCCTGGTTCGTTTCCTTGTTTCGGATTCGGCTTCCATATCTTCCTCTTGTCCGTCTTGTTCAGTTGATGATTCAGTTGCTGTTTCGGTTCGTGTTACTGTTGCTAATGCTTGGAGTGCTGGCATGCTGGCCATTACTTCTTTTGATCGAAGCGTACTCCTTGGGATTATGACTGATTCACAACCGTTTGCCTTCAGTACTTCATCCAGGGTCTGCTGAAAACTTCCAGGGCAGGCTGCTTCATTCATATTTGCATGTAGCAGGGCAATCTGGTAGACAGTATTCAGGTTCTTGGAAGGTAGTCCGGTGTTGATTGTTTGGGCGGTCGGTTGATCGTGGATTCTGGAATTCATGATGGTCCAAGCGTTCGAGGTTGGGGCGGCTGCTGCTCCTGCGTAAGTGGTGGGGGCCTCTTTAATTTGTTTCCTTATTTCTTTCTTTGCGGTTTTGGTCTTCTCCTTCCTTATCGGACACATTGGTGCCATGGTGTGGTGCCCAGTTGACTGACACCCTAGACACTTTTGGTTGCCGTTATTAGTGCATTTGTCGAAGCGATGGTCCGTTCCGCTGCAGAGTGAGCAAATCTAATAGTCGGTTTCCTTGGGGCAGTCCTTTTCCACATGCTCATAAAAGTAACACCTCATGCACTGATTGAGTTTCACATGGATGTCCCTGCTGAGGTTGTGTTTTGGGGAGGATTGGTTCATGATCCGGATTCCAGTGTCTAAAGCCTTCTGTACCATTGCCACTGTCTTCATCCTGATTTTTAGAAAGGCTGTGCCAGGGATCAGAATAACTTCTTCAACCTTGCAGAATCCATTGTGTCTTTCTAGTTCTTCCTTGATTGTCGCCTTGGTTTTTTCTTCATTCTGTCCTTGGAGAATGTGCTTTTCAACCTTCTTAATTATCAGTGTCCTTTGTGCCCTCAGTTCAGGGGCTTCCATTACCTTAAGGCCGCTGTTTTCGAAAATATTCCTGTTCTCAGTTTCTGTGATTTTACTTGCCGTGTCAACGTCCATAATCAGAATAAAGCCAGTCCGTGCCGGAATCACTTTGTAGACACTGAGGTTACATTGGCCTAGTAACTGCCAAACTTTCCTATACCTGTCCTATCCCCCACTGGGAGAGTAATCTACTTACCTCCTAGTAATTCTTATTGTCTCAAAGCAAAGAATTTGTCCTCACTTTTGACTAAGCCGGTCAATTTTCCATATACTTCATATATATATATATATATATATATATATATATATATATATATATATATATATATATATATATATATATATATATATATATATATATATATATATATATATATATATATATATATATATATATATATATATATATATATATATATATATATATATATATATATATATATATATATATATATATATATATATATATATATATATATATATATATATATATATATATATAAATTTTTTGGGTGATATTTGTCCGTTTTTACTTAATTCTTGTGTGAAATGACCGATAATGGTCACGGCCACCTATAATCATAGATTAGGTCAGTACCCTTTATCGATAGGGGTTTCTCATTAGCACCAAGGCCTTAATTAGGGCAGAGAATTAACTTGAAGCTTTGTCAGATTGTTTCTGGTCGAAAAGGATGACTTTCCCCTAACATTTAAGATTTCAGCGGCCTTATTTCTTCGGGTCAAATATAGAAGGATTCAACAGATGGAAGTATTTCTGGAATAAATTCCCTGAGGAGATTTTAGTCCAACCGATTTAGGAAGGCAGCTGCCAATTCTTTCTTGACCTTGTAAAATCATCCAGCCAAAATAGCAGTAGAAATTAAATTTTTAATAATATAAACCATCATGAGTTTGTTTTCCTCATGGACCACCAAAATATCACTGTGGACCCCCAATTTGTTATGTTTTGCCTGTGGACCTCCAAAAATATTGCTTGGACCCCTAGGGTCCATGTGGACCCCGGTTTAGAACCCCTGGTTTATAGGGATGGGTACATTTACCGTCATGTCGTGATAGTTTGGGTTGGATACGTGAAACCGCCCCCACCATATATAAAACCCCCCACCCACCCGCCCCTCATCGCATTCTCCTTTTCGTTCTTGCACGTACTTACATATGTATGTTTAATTTATGGTTAGGTGGCTGTTGATTCTGACTCGCCGCTCCCCTCCTGATGCTTGCTTAGAGAAATGACGAATGGCAACTGTATATATATTCTCTCGACGAATAGCAGTGGTATATATAACTCTCTCTCTCTCTCTCTCTCTCTCTCTCTCTCTCTCTCTCTCTCTCTCTCTCTCTCTCTCTCTCCTCCTTGCAAATGTACACGGTGGTATACAGTAAACAGTATGTTCATCTTGAAATATTTGGGACATTCATTAATCGGCTTTGGTCTGAA
>NW_027171308.1:12500-15000 GCF_036898095.1 Palaemon carinicauda
GAGTAACTTTTTAAACAATATTGATATTAACTTTGATTCCATATCGTCGTCACCAGTAGACCTAAGTCAAGCTCTGGTGAGAGGAAGGCCATATGGGGGACTAGCTTTTTTAGTTCATGAGGAGATCTCTCCGTATGTCAGGAAAATACCCACAAGAGATGAACGCTTTTTATGTATAGTTATTAGTCTTAGTGGTAGTACGATAAGGGTTATCAATTGTTATATGCCCTATTATAACGGTTCTAATACTGAGGAATACTTAAATAAATTAGGGAAAATTAAATGTCTATTTGAAGAACATCAGAATGATCATGTTATTGCTGTGGGGGATTTTAACGCTCACATTTCATCCGAATTTGGTGCAGAATTATTTGGGTGGTGTGATGAATACGACTGCTGTGCAGCCGACATCACCTCATTACCACAGGATACCCATACGTGGGTAAGCGATGCTACGGGTCACACGAGGTGGCTGGACCATGTCGTGTGCCCTGACTCCCTCTTGAGTGCACTTCGATGTTTTAAGGTTTTTTACGAGGAGATAGGCTCAGACCATAAGCCTCTGGGTTTTAAACTTTGTGTACAAGATTTTTCAGCATACAGAGTAGCAGGGACCAATAATCGGAGAATAACTTACGAGGTTAGAAATAATGATGAATATAAAGTTCGAAGCGAGAAGACACTAAAAGAAATAGAGCTTCCAGTTGAGGCAATTGTCTGTAGAACAAGGGGATGCAGAGACAGAAACCATGTATTTCTAATTGAAACATTTGCTGTCGATCTTGTTGATGCATTGATTAAGAGTGGGGATACAAAAAATACCGGAAAGGTATATAAAAGTCATGGAATACCAGGCTGGAATGAAAACGTCAAATTACACCACGTTACAGCCAGACAAAAGTATTTATTATGGAAGGAAATGGGAATGCCGAGATCGGGTGTGCAATACGATGAGATGGTCCTGTCTAAACGAAATTTTAAAAAGGCACTCAAAGTCTGCAAGAAGACGGTAAACAAAACAACAAAGGAAAAAATCGCTAGAGATATGAGCAGGAGAAATCCTTGGAAAACAATAAACAAAATAAGAAAGAAAACTACTAAACTACCGGTTAGTATTGATGGAATAAGGGGAGAGTCAAACATAGCAGAAGGTTGGAAGAATCATTATGCTCATATTATGGAAGGCACGAACCATCCAAAAATGTCTTTATCGATGGAAAATGAAGATGAAGAAAGCACCATACCAATTGTTTCCGTTAGAGACGTTCAAGATGCTTTTAAATCCCTTTCGTTAAATAGTGCCCCGGGCCTTGATGGAATCACAGGGAATCACTTACGATATGCCCATCCAACTCTTTATGTGCATCTGTCACTTTTGTTCACTTGTTTGTGTAGACATCACTTCGTATCAAAAAATCTGACTGAAATAAAAATTCTGAATTTAGTTAAAGATCACCATAAGTCTCTCTCTGATAAGAATAACTATCGTCCAATAGCCCTTGCCTCTATTATTTCTAAGCTATTTGAATGCATCATCCTACAAAGATGCAAAGACTTGTTAACAACTTCCGATAATCAATTTGCTTATAAAACTAAACACAGCACTGATATGGCCCTTTTTCTTTTTAAACAAACATGCCAGTTTTATAGGTCAAAAAACACACCAGTTTTTGTATGCGCAATGGATATGTCCAAGGCTTTCGATAAAGTGTGTCATGAAAGATTATTTCAAATTTTAAAGAGAAGACATGTGCCATTTTACATTATAGCACTGCTGCAGTACTGGTACAAAACTCAGGACTTTAGAGTAATGTGGGGTAATAGTCTTTCCTCTCCTTTTAAACCCAGTTGTGGTATTAGACAGGGTAGTGTTCTATCAGCACTTCTGTTTGCCGTATATGTGGATGATTTAAGTACAAAGGTCCTCAGCAGGGAAGGTGGTTGCACAGTGGGAGAGGTCAAGGTGAATCATATCTTTTATGCAGATGATATAATACTTTTAGCCCCATCTTTAAAAGCGTTGCAAATACTCATAGATAAAAGTATGGAATATTTGAAGTACCATTATCTTGAAGCCAATCCTGACAAGACCAAAGTTCTTGTAATAAAACCCTGTAATTTTATATCATTTAGTGAACCGTCACTCTATATTAATGACGTCAGGTTGGAAGTCGTTAAGTCATGTAAATATCTTGGCATGAATATTAATGACAATCTAAAGGACGATGACCATATTGCATCACTCTATCGAGGGCAATGCTTGCGAGGCAATATGTTGCTAAGGAACTTTCATATGTGCAATGATGAGGCAAAAGTACATTTGTTCAGATCTTTCTGTACTTCCCTGTATTGTATGCCTCTGGCAATGAAATGTAAAAAGGAAACCCTACGAAAACTTAAAATATGTTACAATGACTCTTTTAGGTACCTGATGGGAATAGAAAGGTTTTCGAGAGTAAGTGGACACTTTGTTTCTTTAGGAATACCAACATTTGATGAA
>NW_027171309.1:10000-12500 GCF_036898095.1 Palaemon carinicauda
ACTTAAACTGATCCACCTCCTCAAGTAACTCTCCATTCAACATGACATTCAACCTTGCACCACCTTCCCTTCTCGTACATCTCATAACCTTACTCTTACCCACATTAACTCTCAACTTCCTTCTCTCACACACCCTTCCAAATTCTGTCACTAGTCGGTCAAGCTTCTCCTCTGTGTCTGCTACCAGTACAGTATCATCTGCAAACAGCAACTGATTTACCTCCCATTCATGGTCATTCTCGCCTACCAGTCTTAATCCTCGTCCAAGCACTCGAGCATTCACCTCTCTCACCACTCCATCAACATACAAGTTAAACAACCACGGCGACATCACACATCCCTGTTTCAGCCCCACTCTCACCGGAAACCAATCACTCACTTCATTTCCTATTCTAACACATGCTTTACTACCTTTGTAGAAACTTTTCACTGCTTGCAACAACCTTCCACCAACTCCATATAACCTCATCACATCCCACATTGCTTCCCTATCAACTCTATCATATGCTTTCTCCAGATCCATAAACGCAACATACACCTCCTTACCTTTTGCTAAATATTTCTCGCATATCTGCCTAACTGTAAAAATCTGATTCATAAAACCCCTACCTCTTCTAAAACCACCCTGTACTTCCAAGATTGCATTCTCTGTTTTATCCTTAATCCTATTAATCAGTACTCTACCATACACTTTTCCAACTACACTCAACAAACTAATACCTCTTGAATTACAACACTCATGCACATCTCCCTTACCCTTATATAGTGGTACAATACATGCACAAACCCAATCTACTGGTACCATTGACAACACAAAACACATACTAAACAATCTCACCAACCATTCAAGTACAGTCACACCCCCTTCCTTCAACATCTCAGCTTTCACACCGTCCATACCAGATGCTTTTCCTACTCTCGTTTCATCTAGTGCTCTCCTCACTTCCTCTATTGTTATCTCTTTCTCATTCTCACCTCCCATCACTGGCACCTCAACACCTGGAACAGCAATTATATCTGCCTCCCTATTATCCTCAACATTCAGCAAACTTTCAAAATATTCCGCCCACCTTTTCCTTGCCTCCTCTCCTTTTAACAACCTTCCATTTCCATCTTTCACTGTCTCTTCAATTCTTGCGCCAGCCTTCCTTACTCTCTTCACTTCTTTCCAAAACTTCTTCTTATTCTCTTCATATGACTGACCCAATCCCTGACCCCACCTCAGGTCAGCTGCCCTCTTTGCCTCACGTACCTTGCGCTTTACTTCCACCTTTTTCTCTCTATATTTTTCATACTTCTCTATACTATTACTCTGCAGCCATTCTTCAAAAGCCCTCTTTTTCTCTTCCACTTTCACCTTCACTCCTTCATTCCACCATTCACTGCCCTTCCTCATGCTGCCTCCAACAACCTTCTTGCCACATACATCACTTGCAATCCCAACAAAATTTTCTTTTACTAACTTCCATTCCTCCTCTAAATTACCAGTTTCTCTTACTCTCACCTCATCATATGCCATTTTCAACCTTTCCTGATATTTACTTTTTACCCCCGGTTTTATTAGCTCTTCAATCCTCACTACCTCCCTTTTAAATCCACCTACTCTATTCCCCCACTCTTTTGCTACAACTAATTTTCCTTCCACCAAAAAATGATCAGACATACCGTTAGCCATACCCCTAAACACGTGCACGTCTTTCAATCTTCCAAACATTCTTTTAGTCACCAACACATAATCCATTAATGCCCTTTCTACTACTCTTCCATTTGCCACTCTTACCCACGTATACTTATTCTTATCTTTCTTTTTAAAGAAGCTAGCACCTATTACCATCTCTTGTTCAACACACATGTCTACCAGTCTCTCACCACTCTCATTTTCACCTGGTACGCCATACTTACCAATGACACCTTCTACCTCTCCAGCGCCCACTCTAGCATTTAAGTCACCCATAACAACTACATAATTCCTTTTACCCAGTCCTTCTACACACCTAGTTAAATCATTCCAGAACTCATTCCGATCTTCTTCACTTTTCTCACTACCTGGCCCATACGCACTGACAAACGCCCAACATTCCCTACCCAACCTAACCCTTACCCACATTAACCTAGATGATATCTCCTTCCATTCCACTACTTTACCTGTCATCCATTCACTCAGCAATAACGCCACACCCTCTCTCGCTCTTCCCCTTTCAATCCCAGACACTCTACCAGACATTTCACCAAACATCACTTCACCCTTTCCTTTCATCTTTGTCTCACACAAGGCCAATACATCCATCCTTCTACTTCTAAACATACTTCCAATCTCACATCTTTTACTCTCTATCATACTACATCCACGCACATTTAAACACCCCAAAACTAGAGTGCGGGGAGCAGTCACTCTCCCCCCAGCTCCATCTCCTTGTCGATGTCTCGCAGGAATTTTTTTACAGGAGAGGGGGTTCCCAGCCCCCTCGTCCCGTCCCTTTTAGTCGCCTCTTACGACACG
>NW_027171310.1:0-7500 GCF_036898095.1 Palaemon carinicauda
AAGCAAGTTGTGTTGTTGAGAGAGATGATATTCCCAGAGAATTTAACCACAGGTTATCACAGAATTCTAACTTCTGGAGCGAGTATCTCAAAGGTTTCCCTTTAAGACATCGTTAATACAACAGGGGACACGCATGTCTGAACGTGCCACATAGCTATCTTCACCCCGAACAGAGTTAATGCTTCGGTGTGTAAGGGCTGAGAATAGCTGGGAGCCGTTCCACAGCTAATCTCACTCGTGGCTACTACTGATACTCGAGACGTAAACAAACGGACGCCATTGCTCTGATGACGTCACGCCCGTCTTTATCCTTTGTTTAGTAGCTGCCCTACTTAGACGGATTTTCCCTTGTGTTATCTTTATTGCTTTGCATCTTCGCTATGTCGTTACCTTCAGCCTCGCCTTCTTCTGGAAAGTTGAGTAACAAGGTTCCAGTATTGTTTAATTAAGCTCTGGCCGTAAAGTAAATATTATTTTGCGAAATAATTGATGTTTTGTGGCAGAGCTGTGCCTCTACCGGACCCGCCATTTTATGGCGTCGTTGTTGTTTTGCATGTCTTATTTAGTTAGCCACAACAACGCTTCCGGCATTATATACTAATCGAATACATTAGTTTATTTAGTCTTCATAGCTAGGAACTTTTATATCGTGTTTAGACGCTTTTTATCGGTCATCGATTGACCTCATACCAGTCGGCCTACTATAGCCCCCAGGCCAGGAGCCTACATACAAGTGTTCATGCATGATTTATTAGTGATCCTAGACTAAGTTATGAAGATAGTGGCATTATTATTTTACAATACTTTTGACAGTGATGCAAATGTTTTCGCCTTCAGGGACCATATAGGGGATAGGCTAGTCAGTGATTCTTTCTAGCCTAACTAACCTTAGGACCCCTATATGCTTCCTTCTATCCCCTGCCTTGGCATTCCCTCTATTTAGCCTTGATCCCTTTTCTGAGTTAAAGGGATTAATTGTCTAATAGAGGTATATATCGCTCTCGGTCCTCCCTAAAGGAATGAACCCCCTTTAGGATTGCGTCTGAGAGTGAGGTTAGGCTAGCCTACCTCTATGGCTTAGGATAGTCTATGACTTTCCTGCGATAGCGATATGTCTTCTTCCTTGCCTAGGTCAGGACTTTTAGCCCTGTTCTAGGTTGGGTTAGGAAGGTTTCTCTGTTCCATGCTGAAACTGTACTCTTGCACCGTTTTAGCCGATCAGCCTGATCTTAGGTTAAGGGAGTGTCCTCCCTTCCCTTAGTGGCCGCTCTGGTACAGAAACCCTTCCTGGGAAGACCTCTCTCTTCTCCCTCCCCACCTATCTCTTGTATAGCCTAGCCTATGCTTAGGTTAGTTTATACTCATCTGTCCCCTGTCCTACAACTCCTCCTTAGGGTGGATGAGTAGGGCTACCCGAGCTTCCTTGTGCAGTCCACTCTGGTACATATACCTTCATAGTGTCCTATAAGGTTAGTTACTAGTATAGTTCTGCATATGGGAGTCTCCCCCCCCCCCTCTTGGGTGTTCCCTAGCCCTCCCTTGGGCTACCTAGCTCCCGGTCCCTAGTGACCCCTGCTCAATGGATGTTAGAAGCCTGCCTCTATCATGGGTACACCCCCCTCAAGGAAGGGGAGGGATGTCTGGAACCCTGACGGTACTTCCTGCATCCCTTTCCCCCCTCCCCCTGTCTCTCTATCTATCCGGGTGCCGGTCTCTTGCCGCCTCTACTGTCGGCAATACCTGCCTCCTTCTTGGTGACTTCCCTACCCTTGCCGCCAGCCCCCCTTTGTACCGAGGGACTGCCGGCTGCCGCCGGCTACTACCGGCGGCTATCCTACTCCTATTCTAATCGTCCGCCTGCCGGTCGATCACCGGAGTTGCCGGCATATACTGCCGGCAACCCGATACTACCTTTACCATCCTTATCCCAGTCACCAACCTGGCATCCTCCGACTGCCGGAAGCCGCCGCTTCCTGCCGGCGTGCCGCCGTTGTGCCGGCGGCCGCCATCCTGGTATCTAACTGACTTTGAAAATTGTCTGTTCTAATGCCAGAATCTATGCTGGAGCGAGCTCCGGCATGCCGGCGGCTTGCCGGATGCCTCGGAGGCGTCAAGAATACTTGCACCCCCTTACTGTAGCTATCATAAGACTAGGATAGCCCTACATGGCAAACAGATAAGCTGCTTTTGCTAATTAAGATCAGTACCCTAGTACTGCTCTATTAGTGATCATGCTGTCTCTTTGCATTCTTCTAATTCCAGCATGCTATGTGCATCTTAGCACGGCTGGGTTGCCAGAAGCAGTTACCTTTAATGAGGCCTTCTGGCTCTTAACTGGGAACCGAATGAATTCGATCCCAATCTTGTCCTTGGTTTTCCATGGAGTTCCAAAATACTGGGAATCCTAGGAAAACTATATCCAATGATCTCGGTCATTTGGATTATCCCAGGACCAAGCTTATGGTAACCAGCCGGGCGAGATGCATGGAGCGTGTTCTCCTTTACTGTTTTCATTCTCTATGCATCACACCTTCTTTAAGTTAAAATTAATGATTAATATTAACTTAGTTTAAGAGCCATTCTTATGACTCCCCCATACTCATTTTCTCTTTCTTCACAGGAGGAGCAGATGAAGTGTGACTTCGCCTTCTGCGCTGTGAAAACGCCCCGCAGTTTTACGGGCATACGGCTTGCAGGACTCACGCCCCTTGTGCAGACAAGAAAGGGGATTTGAAGTTCTGGAATCCACCTGGATTGTACGGTCTGCCAGGCCCACCTAGTTGAGGGCCTTCCATAACCCTCCCTCAGCGGAGGTTAGAGACCATTTCTCGTGAAAAGCTGCGCAAGTGGGTGCGTTGGCTTTCAGAAAAATGCTACTGGACCGTACCTGGGCCACCGAAGAACTGAGGGTCCCTGTTGTTCCCTAAGGCCTCCCTCTGACTCAGTGGGTACCAAAAGAAGCAATCCCCACTGTCCAAATTACGGTGGGAACCTGATGTGGTCATGGCTCAGTCCCATGCACGAGTGTCGTTTAGATTCCGAGGATGATGAACAGATCTCAGACGTCTCGGAAGACACGGAGAAGACGCTTATGGCTCAAGGAGCCGAAGAGGACGAAGACAAGGTGGAATACACCGAGTCGGAGCTTGGAGCTGCTCCCCTCGTCCATCCCTCCTCCTACTCCTACACCGACGGAAATGTCCATTCCGTCTACCTCCTCGACTCCGGATCCTTCCTTCTTCTACCCAAGAACTGATCCGGCTGATTAGAGCCGTCATGGGACGACAGGGCTGAAGGAGAACCAGGAGTCCATCAGGTCAATGATTGGATCCAGAGAACCGAAGAAGATTTCGGTCAAGGATCTCCCCAGCTTGCTCTCATGCCAACCCGTGGAGGTTATGCAGAGCATATGGTTATTGCGACCGGCAGGATCTTTGTTAGTGACAAGATCGGCCACGGTCCCGTTGGAAGATGTGGAGTTCTTCCCAAGCTTCGAGGCCTACCCGGACTATTACGTCCGGCTTCGTTCCCGAACCTGCCTCGAAGGAAGAAGACCGAACCTAAAGAAGAGATAGTGTTCGATCTCGCAAAGGCCCAGGCTATGCTAGCCTCCGCATTTAAGAGTAGGGGGCTTTACCTGCTCTAAGCTTCCAGCTTTGAGCAAGAAGCATCCTACATACGTCGCACCTGACACTGCGGTTCTTCCTTTCTTGGAAAAGGCCTTAGCTGCATGCCTTTAAAGCGGCGGAAGAAGGGAAACCCTGCCCTGCACTGGAGGAGTGCAGACCCTTCTCCATCGTGACCCCCCCCTGACGCTCGACACTGGAAAGATGTTCAGCATACTTTCGTCGTGGGTAGGCTCGATCCTGACGTCGCCGGACGTCAGTTTAATGAAGACCTCCCTAAGCTCAACGATCACCTCCTTCGCCGGGACAAGACACGAAGGAGAGGCTTGCGGCATCTCTTTCTCATCAAGTCCAACTGGAAGTGATGGCCTGTGACACAAGAGTACCAGATCACTACATGGTACTAGCAAATCCCACTTACTGACAGTAATGAAGGACTTGTACCACTTCATAAAGGCTCGTAGAGCCTGTCGTGAATTCGTGTTTGCCGGTGCCACCGTGAAACACGAACCCCGGAGGCTGATTTCCTCCAACATCTGGGGAAAGCACCTGTTTCCTTCTGACCTTGTCAAGGAAATAACTGACAGAGCCGCCACGGAGAATAGGAACCTTCTCCACAAGTGGGGCATGTCCAGAAAAAGGAAACCCTCTCAGGACGATGGACCTCAGCCTAAGAGGAAACCGCAAAAGCCAAAACCCCAGCAACGTCAGCAACGACGTCAGTTTCCGGGACCCGCTACCTCCCAAGTGGTTTGCCCAACCACAACAGACCTTTCAATTGGTCCCCCAACCGGTGTTGTCACAGTCACCGGTCTTCACCCCTGCCTTTGAGCAACCATCCACTACCTTTCATGCCAAAGGTAGAGGCTCGTCCAGGGGTGCAAGCAGAGACGCATCTCGTCGTCCCTCCAGAGGTAGAGGAGGAAAGGGAGCTAGCGGCCGAGGCAACAAGTCCTCGGGACACCAGAAGCAATGAAGTGCTTCCGGTGGGAGGAAGACTCCGCCAATTCCAGGATCGTTGGACCTTCGATCCCTGGGCACACAGCATCATCAAGAACGGTCTAGGCTGGAGTTGGACGCAACCACCCCCAATCTTCCAGCGGGTTCTTCCAACAATCGACCCCCATTCTGGAAGAATATGTTCTATACCTCTTGAACAAGAAGGTGATAAGGAAGGTAAAGTCCACCAGGTTCCAAGGGAGACTGTTTTGCGTTCCCAAGAAGGACTCAGACAAACTCAGAGTCATTCTGGACTTATCCCCCCTCAACAAGTTCATAGAGAACAACAAATTCAAGATGCTGACGCTTCAACAAATAAGGACCCTTCTGCCTCAAGGTTCCTACACGGTCTCTATAGACCTGGCGGATGCCTATTGGCACATTCCAATGAACCATCACGCTTCCTCCTACCTAGGATTTCGACTCCAAAGGAAAAGCTACGCCTTCCGGGCCATGCCATTCGGCCTCAATGTGGCCCCTCGGATCTTCACAAAACTGGCGGATGCCATAGTACAACAGCTCCGCCTAAGAAACGTCCAGGTGATGGCCTACCTCGACGACTGGCTAGTCTGGGCTCCATCGCCCGAAGAGTGTGCAAAGTCTTGCAACGAAGTTACCCAGTACCTAGAACACCTGGGATTCAAGATCAACGAGAAGAAATCTCGCCTCTCTCCAGCTCAGAAGTTTCAGTGGTTGGGAATCCACTGGAATCCTCAGTCACACCGCCTTTCCATCCCCCAGAAGAAAAGGAAGGAAATAGCAGGGTCTGTCAAGCGACTACTGAAATCCAAACGCATTTCAAGACGACAGCAGGAACGAGTTCTAGGCTCTCTACAATTCGCCTCAGTGACAAACCCAGTGCTTCGCGCACAGCTAAAGGATGCCGCGGGAGTCTGGAGACGCTCGGCATCCATCGCTCGAAGAGACCTCAAGAGACGGCTTCCAAACAGACTTCGACGCCTCCTAAAGCCGTGGTCGGAAGCAAAGGCCCTGAAAAGGTCCATTCCTCTCCAACACCCTCCTCCATCACTCAACATCCACACGGATGCCTCACTGGAAGGCTGGGGAGGTCACTCCCACCTGAAACAGGCTCAAGGGACCTGGTCTCCACTATTCAAGACGTTCCACACAAACATCTTGGAGGCCATGGCGGTCCTTCTAACTCTGAAGAAGTTATCCCCGCCGCCCTCGATCCACATCCGTCTAACCCTAGACAACTCGGTGGTAGTTTGTTGTCTCAATCGCCAAGGCTCAAGATCGCCCCAGATAAATCAGGTGCTTCTCCCAATCTTCCGTCTGGCGGAGAAGAAGTGGCACCTGTCTGCAGTTCACCTACAAGGATTCCGCAATGTGACAGCGGATGCTCTATCTCGGACAAACCCGATAGAGTCGGAATGGTCTCTAGACGCAAGATCATTCTCCTTCATCTCTCATCAAGTCCCAGAACTTCAGATAGATCTCTTTGCAACGAGCGACAACAATCAACTTCCTCTGTACGTAGCCCTGTACGAGGACCCCAAAGCAGAAGCGGTGGACGCCATGTCACTGGACTGGAACAGATGGTCCAAGATATACCTGTTCCCTCCCACCAACCTTCTGTTGAAAGTCCTCTCCAAACTGAGAACCTTCAAAGGGACAGCGGCCCTAGTGGCTCCCAAGTGGCCCCGGAGCAACTGGTACCCCCTGGTCCTGGAGCTGCAGCCCAAGCTGATCCCTCTCCCGGGCCCAGTTCTCTCTCAACAAGTACAGAAGTCGACTGTCTTCGCTTCATCATCGAAAATCAAGGACCTTCATCTCATGATTTTCTCTCCCTTGCCGCAAAGAAGAGGTTTGGGATCTCGAAGAAAAGTCTAGACTTCCTAGAGGAATACAAGACCGAATCCACGAGACGGCAATATGAATCATCCTGGAGGAAATGGGTCTCCTTTGTCAAGGCAAAAAATCCTAAAGAAATCACCATTGATTTCTGTATGTCCTTCTTCATTCACCTTCATGGACAAGGATTAGCAGCCAATACGATTTCAACCTGCAAATCGGCCTTGACTAGACCAATTCTATATGCTTTCCAAATTGATCTGTCCAACGACATCTTTAACAAATTACCAAAAGCATGTGCTCGCCTACGCCCAGCACCCCCTCCGAAACCGATCTCCTGGTCACTAGACAAGGTACTCCATTTCGCCTCCAACTTGGACAACGATTCATGCCCCCTCAAGGATCTGACTCAGAAAGTTATATTTTTATTTGCTCTCGCCTCGGGAGCTCGAGTCAGCGAAATAGTGGCATTATCAAGAGAAGAGGGACACATCCTGTTTGCCGATTCAGGAGAAGTGACCCTCTCCCCTGATCCGACGTTTCTCGCTAAAAACGAATTACCCACCAAAAGATGGGGCCCTTGGAGAATATGCCCCCTGAAGGAGGATGTCTCTCTATGTCCAGTAGAGAGTCTCAAGGTCTATCTTCGCAGAACTTCGAACTTTGGTGGAGGCCAACTCTTCAAAGGAGAAACATCGGGCAGCGACCTGTCACTGAAACAATTAAGAGCGAAAATCACCTACTTCATTCGCAGAGCGGATCCGAACAGTATACCCGCTGGTCATGATCCTAGAAAAGTGGCATCTTCTCTGAACTTCTTTCAGAGCATGGACTTTGAAAGCCTTAAAAACTTTACGGGCTGGAAGTCCTCGCGAGTTTTCTTTAAACATTACGCGAAACAAGTGCACGAAGTCAAACATTTTGTGGTAGCCGCAGGTAGTGTTATGAAACCTGCACCTAACTCTGCGTAGAACAGTGAGTTACTTGGGACTCTAACTCTTCGGGTGCCTATGTTGACCCTCGAGCGATTCATAGTGATGTCTAAAAACACTTAGTGCTT
>NW_027171310.1:12500-17500 GCF_036898095.1 Palaemon carinicauda
TGCTCTTGGATCGAAAAAAGAAGCAGCGGCAACAACTTCCGATCACAATGTTCTTCCAGCCTCGCAAAAAAAGAGCCAGTTCCTCCTGCTAGTACGCCTTCGGAAGAAATTGAAGAAGTTTCCCAGGAAGAAGTTGAAGAGGTGTCCCAGGAAAAGACACCTCCGTCTGAAGAGACGTAAAATACTATCATTGACTGCACAGTAGAACACATCATCAGCTTCATCATCATCATTTCTACTGTGCAGCAAATTCATCGCCATCACCATTCAAGTTTTTCTTCAACTTCTTTCGTG
Source organism: Palaemon carinicauda (assembly GCF_036898095.1). Taxonomy (NCBI): domain Eukaryota; kingdom Metazoa; phylum Arthropoda; class Malacostraca; order Decapoda; family Palaemonidae; genus Palaemon; species Palaemon carinicauda. The sequence goes on from NW_027171310.1 coordinate 12,795, forward strand.
GTGAGTACAGTAACAATCTTTATTTTTTACTTTAACCTGTTTTATAGTTTAGTAATGTACGTACCGTACTGTATGCATTAAGTTAAAGGGAAGGTTTTAAAAGTCTACATGTTGTAACCTATCATATTTTTTTTGTTTAAAATTTACATTTACGTACGTAAAACAATCTCTCTCTCTCTCTCTCTCTCTCTCTCTCTCTCTCTCTCTCTCTCTCTCTCTCTCTCTCTCTCTCTCTCTCTCTCTCTCTCAAATTGTTTTCCTGCTTTGCTACGTACAAGTACTGTATAATTTATATTTGTAAGGTAACATATTTTGTAAATGCTTTTACTGTAAATACTGTATGTACTGTATCATTATTTATCACTATCATCATGCGCGTTAAATGCCTTGTTTGTTCTGAGCGTGGTTGTTTACTGAGCGTACTCGCCGTCGTTTCAGGCGGCGTCATAAAGAAAAAGATTTCATTTGGAAGTCCTAAGAAAAATACGTAAACTAAAACATTGTTAATAAAAAAATCAACATACAGTACTGTATAATCAATATAATCGATGCAAAAACTAACCTATACATATATGTGTACACTAAATGAGTTTGTTTCTTCATTATGATCAGAGATGAACGTAAACAAAACATTGGTTGCCATTTTTTATCGTGCTTTTTAGGTGTTTAGGAAACGCATGATATAAAATCGCCTTTAATATTTGTGCCTGTTTTAGTTTAGGGTGCTGTAGTACATGCATTAAGTGTTCTGTACATTAAAGGGTGGTTTGTTAACAGTACTACGTACAAGGGAAGGTTTTAAAAGTCCGAATATACATGTTAAATAAATAGGTAAATATGATGTCACTACTTCGCGGATTTTCACCTATCGCGCCCGCGTCTGGAACCTATCTACTGCGATAAACGAGGGTTCACTGTATATATATATATATATATATATATATATATATATATATATATATATATATATATATATATATATATATATATATATATATATATATATATATATATATATATATATATATATATATATATACAGTGGAACCTCTACATCCGAACGTATCTACATCCGAATTTTCCAACATCCGAAGTAAAATTCGAGCAAATTTTTGACTTTACACCCGAATTTTATTTCGACACACGAAGTAAACATTACGCCATTATGAGCGTCGAGTGCTCAGTTCTCTGTTCTTGTGTGTATCGCGTGGTTGTCCTCTGTTTGGTCTGTTATTAACAGTGCTTATTTTCTTCCTTTTCTCACATTTCCTCTCTGATTTTACCTATAATCATGGTGCCTAAAAGGCTAAGGTTCAGTACAGGAAGAAGGCAATTCTTTCATTAGAATTGAAGCAAGAAATTATAGAAAAACATGAGAGCAGTGTGCATGTGAGTGATACTGTATGGCTAAACAATATGGCCGGAATAGGCCTATGATCTCGAGGATCATCAAGCTGAAGGCAGCCATTAAAGCAAATAACCATCGAAGGGGATCACCATTATTACAAGACATCGTAGCAATACCCTGGAAGAGATAGAACGCCTTTTGTTGATAGGGATAAAGGACAAAGAGATTGTTGGCAACGATTATTTGTGAGAAGGGCCAGCGTGATGAACAGAACGAAAGAAAAAAGTGAAGCAAAGAAAACCAAGATAGCATTAACAAGCTCTTTTAAATAAGACTTCTCTCTTTTTCTGTTTCTCTCTAAACATAGCATTAACATGTTCTTTAAATAAAATCGCTCTCTCTCTCTCTGTCTGTCTCTCTCTCTCGTTCTTCTTCGCTGTTATAGTGTTAGATACGTCTACGTCTGTTATTTTTTTTCCGAGAGAGAGAGAGAGAGAGAGAGAGAGAGAGAGAGAGAGAGAGAGAGAGAGAGAGAGAGAGAGAGAGAGAGAGAGAGATTAAACAAAAATGTGTTTAGAGTACATATGATTTTTAACAGCGTCAACGAGTTGAAAAACAATTAAATGAAACTAAGAAAGTAATAACAGCTAATCTGAATTCCTTTATTAACTAAAACAAATATTGATACAAACACACTCGTGTGCGTATGCACACACACAAGTGCAAGAATTGCTACGCAATAAGAGAGACGGTCGGGGAGGAGGTAGAGATGGTGACTGCGATAACATACCGTAACTCGTCACTGAAAGTGATGAAAATAAAAAATCAAAAGAAAAAAAAAAAATAAAAAAAAATATGAAATATAAAAATTAACAAAAAAAAAAAAAATAATTTAAGTTAGATTAAAATTTCCGTAGTGTAAGTTACGGTATGTTATCGCAGTCACCATCTCTACCTCCTCGCCGATCGTGTCTCCTCGTGCGTGTGTGTGTGTTTGCGCATATGCACACGAGTGTGTTTGTATCAATATTTGTTTTAGTTAATAAAGGAATTCAGATTCGCTGATATTGTTTTTTTTAGTTACATTTAACTGTCTTTCAACTCGTTAAAGCTGTTAAAAATCATATGTACACAACACATTTTTGTTTAATCTCTCATTTTTGTTTAATCTCTCTCTCTCTTTCTCTCTCAGAAAAAAAATTAATAGACGTCTCTAACACTAACAGTGAAGGAGAACAAGAGAGAGAGAGAGAGAGAGAGAGAGAGAGAGAGAGAGAGAGAGAGAGAGAGAGAGAGATATTTATTTAAAGAACATGTTAACACCATGTCTACCTTCTCGCCGATCGTCCGTCTCCTCGTGGCGTAGCAAATCCTACACCTGCGTTGGCCTGTCTCTAAGGTAAAGTGGCAATAAAACACATTTTTTATTCATTATATCTTTGCAGTTATCTTTTTTACATGCTTCTTTCATATTATGCAGTTATAGTATTATGTGTAATTATGTGTAGCCATTTATTAAGGATTTATTATGGGTTTTTAGGCTGAGGAACGAATTAAATGAATTACCATGTATTCTTATGGGAAAATTAGTTTCTACATCCGAACATTTTCTACATCCGAAGTAGGTTGTGGAACGAATTAATGTCGTATGTAGAGGTACCACTGTATAGAAGGAATTATGTAGTTGTTATGGGTGACTTAAATGCTAGAGTGGGCGCTGGAGAGGTAGAAGGTGTCATTGGGAAGTATGGCGTACCAGGTGAAAATGAGAGTGGTGAGAGACTGGTGGATATGTGTGTTGAACAAGAGATGGTAATAAGTGCTAGCTTTTTTAAAAAGAAAGATAAAAATAAGTATACATGGGTAAGAGTGGCAAATGGAAGAGTAGTAGAAAGGGCATTAATGGATTATGTGTTGGTAACTAAAAGAATGTTTGGAAGATTGAAAGACGTGCACGTGTTTAGGGGTATGGCTAACGGTATGTCTGACCATTTTTTGGTGAAAGGAAAATTAGTTGTAGCAAAAGAGTGGGGGAATAGAGTAGGTGGATGTAAAAGGGAGCTAGTGAGGGTTGAAGAGCTAATAAAAACCGGGGGTAAAAAGTAAATATCAGGAAAGGTTGAAAATGGCATATGACGAGGTGAGAGCAAGAGAAACTGGTAATTTAGAGGAGGAGTGGAAGTTAGCAAAAGAAAATTTTGTTGGGATTGCAAGTGATGTATGTGGCAAGAAGGTTGTTGGAGGCAGCATGAGGAAGGGCAGTGAATGGTGGAATGAAGGAGTGAAGGTAAAAGTGGAAGAGAAAAAGAGGGCTTTTGAAGAATGGCTGCAGAGTAATAGTATAGAGAAGTATGAAAAATATAGAGAGAAAAAGGTGGAAGTAAAGCGCAAGGTACGTGAGACAAAGAGGGCAGCTGACCTGAGGTGGGGTCAGGGACTGGGTCAGTCATATGAAGAGAATAAGAAGAAGTTTTGGAAAGAAGTGAAGAGAGTAAGGAAGGCCGGCGCAAGAATTGAAGAGACAGTGAAAGATGGAAATGGAAGGTTGTTAAAAGGAGAGGAGGCAAGGAAAAGGTGGGCGGAATATTTTGAAAGTTTGCTGAATGTTGAGGATGATAGGGAGGCAGATATAATTGCTGTTCCAGGTGTTGAGGTGCCAGTGATGGGAGATGAGAATGAGAGAGAGATTACAATAGAGGAAGTGAGGAGAGCACTAGATGAAACGAGAGTAGGAAAAGCATCTGGTATGGATGGTGTGAAAGCTGAGATGTTGAAGGAAGGTGGTGTGACTGTACTTGAATGGTTGGCGAGATTGTTTAATGTGTGTTTTGTGTTGTCAATGGTACCAGTAGATTGGGTTTGTGCATGTATTGTACCACTATATAAGGGTAAGGGAGATGTGCATGAGTGTTGTAATTCAAGAGGTATTAGTTTGTTGAGTGTAGTTGGAAAAGTGTATGGTAGAGTACTGATTAATAGGATTAAGGATAAAACAGAGAATGCAATCTTGGAAGTACAGGGTGGTTTTAGAAGAGGTAGGGGTTGTATGAATCAGATTTTTACAGTTAGGCAGATATGCGAGAAATATTTAGCAAAAGGTAAGGAGGTGTATGTTGCGTTTATGGATCTGGAGAAAGCATATGATAGAGTTGATAGGGAAGCAATGTGGAATGTGATGAGGTTATATGGAGTTGGTGGAAGGTTGTTGCAAGCAGTGAAAAGTTTCTACAAAGGTAGTAAAGCGTGTGTTAGAATAGGAAATGAAGTGAGCGATTGGTTTTCAGTGAGAGTGGGGCAGAGACAGGGATGTGTGATGTCGCCGTGGTTGTTTAACTTGTATGTTGATGGAGTGGTGAGA
>NW_027171311.1:0-7500 GCF_036898095.1 Palaemon carinicauda
TATACTGGGGTGTTACTGTACCTTCCTGTTCCTGTAGTATGGTTCAAGAGGGACAGAACAACAGAGTTTTTTAGTCTGAGTCTATGTTGTCTGGCTTGGGGCTGAGTCCCCCTCGCTGGCCTAACACAGACAAAGGGAGCTTAGCTCCCTTAGGTCACTACCAAAGGTCTCTGTGGATATGATTCCTTCTTTTGTGATCTACCAGACTAGTCCTTGTTGCTGTTCTCGGGGGAGGATAAGTTCTTTCCCTGGGAGTAGCAACGCCTTCCTTGCTTTGGTGCTCTGGGAGCTGGCAAGTATTGCTGGCCTTCCCCCTTAGATCTCCCTTAGGCTAAGATAAGTTTCTTGGCTGCGAGTGATCTGTCACTAAAGCAAGGCTGGCAGGACCCTCTTGTCCCTTCCCCCTCTTTCTCCGTAATGGCCGAGCCATTACTGTACTGTACGCCGTTCTACATCTGGACCTAGTATAGGTTAGGATGTGGAATTGACTCAGCCCCTTGCCGGCCGGCAGAGCTGCTGGCCGGCAAGGGTCTTATGTTTTCGAGTGCTGCCCGGACCTCTCTTGGTCCCTCATCCATGCCTGCCTGTTGAGCCAGATGGCATTGGTCAGGAAGCCTGAATTAGTTTCTCCCCTTCCTTATATGCACTCTTTCGGTTGCCGGGCTTGGAGGTTGTGTACACTCTTATCCCGGCATCCATTCTATTTTTCTTCTAGTGCTGTACCTGACCCGGCTGCCGGCTTATGAGGCCGGGTGCCGGCCTATGAGGCCGGCAGCCGGGCAGGTGTAGTCCTCTGGTTCTTTTGCTGCCGGCTGGCATCGGTCTTGTACCTTTGCCGGCCGGCTTATGTCAGCCCTTGTCTGCCGGTCACCAAGTGTGGCCGGCAGCTGGGTACTACCTTGTGTAGTTGCTGGCCGACAACCATTGCCGGCCAACATTGGCTGTTACCGGCCGGCAGTTGCTGCCGACCGGCACATGCATTTGAACCAGAGTGCTGCCGCCTTATAGCTGTTAAGTAGTATACTTTAAAGCTAGTTGTGGTGTGTGCCGGCCGGCAAAGGCAGGCCGGCTCACATCCCCCTATACTGTACTAGTATTCTTCAGTATAACATATACAGTAAGAAGAAAACTATGGTAAGGGTTTTGGTACAGCACTGTGTCTTCTAACACTATTGTGTTTTCTTGCACATCCCTTTGCTGTTGCCCTACAGATAGGAAGCTGAGTTCTTTACCGTCTATTATCCAGGATTTTAAAATCATTGCTTAGGTGTGAGCTCCACCTGTTTCCTCTGGAAACCTTGCATTGGTTACTCTAGAAGAGATAAACCATTTTGATTTTATTATCTGGAAGGCTGCAACAATGGGTTGTGAGGGAAACACAAGTGTGTGTCTTTCCTTTATGAATTGTTATGCTATACTATGCATATCCAGTGATACATAGTTCACTTGATACTCATGGAAATTTCTTCTCTTTACAGGAGGACCCTCCGAAGTGCGGAAATGTTTTCTGCAATGTCCGCAGCAAGAACCTCTGCGGACATGAGTGTTGTAGGAGACACGCAGCATGCGCTGTCTCCAAGGATGATCTCCAGTATTGGGACCCTCAGGTATGTACTGTATGCACTAATCTGATTACTGAGGCTTTTGATTCCCCAGGAACGGCAGAATCAAGGGATATAGCAAGGGATAGCTTCGTACCTGGGTAAGGGGCTTCAAAAAGAACACCTCTGGCCCTTATCTTCCAAGTGAGAAGATGAGGGCGTATCTTTTTCCCCAGGCATCAGCTGATGCAGTGATTCCCCAGCCTCAAGAGGAGATCCCTCAAGATCAAGTCCAGGTGGACGTGGAAGTCGCAGTCGCGATGCAAGACATCCAGTTAGATGACAGGATGTCTGACCTGGACGAACGTTTGGAACAAGACCTCCTGGCAGAAGGTCAGGATGAAGTTCAAACCCCGGATGTCGTAGAGGATGAGGTCGACGAGGTGTCGGCTACTCCGGTTCAGATTCCGGAGCCTATCCCCTCAACATCGGTCGGTCTCCCAGTAGAACTGAGACAGGCCCTCTCTTCGATTGTTAGAATGATCCAACAAATGCAGAAGGAGAATCAGGAGAAGGCGGCTGCTATGGAACTGCGTATGCAGTCCCTGGCAGAATCACATGGGCCCCGGAAAAGGCTCAATGTGAAAGACCTTCCCTTATGCTCAGATGCTAAACCATGGAGGTATGCTGAGCACATGCCGATAACGACTGGAAAGATCGTCATCTCGGATAAGCTGGGTTCAGTTCCCCTAGAGGAGGTCGAATTCTGGCCCAGCAAGGCATCATATCCGGACTGCTATGTCCGGCTGAGAAAAGAACCAGCTTCAAGGGAGGAGACAGAGCCGAAGGAGGTCATAATTATGGACCACGCTAAGGCTCAAGCCCTACTTTCATCCTCGATGAAAGAGAGGGGCTTCTCTAACTCGAAGGTAGCTGCATTGAGCAAGAAGCTCCCTTCTTTTGTGTCCTCTCCTGCTAGAGCCTTCCCCTTTTTACAGAAAGGGTTTGCGGCTGTCCTAAAGGCAGTCGAGGCCGGCAAGCCTTGCCCCTCCCTGGAGGAGTGTAAACCCTTGTCGCTGGCCCTGCCTATGGACCACAAAGACTGGAAGGATGTCCATCTGACGTTCTCAGTGGGAAAGTTGGAGGCTGATATTGCCGGACGGCAATTCGGCGAGGACCTCCCCAAGCTGTCCGACTCTCTTTTACGAAGAGAGTTCGAGACAAAAGAAAGACTGGCTGCCTCAATGTCTCATCAGACTACTCTTGAGACGATGGCAAGTGACCCCAAGGTCCATGAAATGTTCATGGTAGTGGCTAAGTCTCACCTAGCCACAGGGACGAAGGACCTTTATAGCTTCGTCAAGGCAAGGAGAGCTTGCAGGGAGTTCGTGTTCACCGGGGCTACAGTGAGACACGAGCCAAGGAAGTTAATCTCCTCCAACATTTGGGGAAAAGACCTTTTCCCTACTGATGTGGTCAAAGAAGTTGTTGATAAGGCCGCCGTGGAGAATAGAAACCTTCTCCAGAAGTGGGGCCTGGCTATCAAAAGAAAGTCTTCCCCAGATGAGGGTCCTCAACCAAAGAGGAAGAATATGAGGACTAGGCTACTGTCTCGGCCAGCCAAGCCTTTTAGACAGCAACAGCAACTGCAATTGCCATTGCCTCCAGTGCCCCAGATGGTGGTACAAACCCCGACCACTTTTCAGTGGGTACCCCAGGTTGTGCCAGGTCAGTCCACCGCATTCACCCCAACGTTCGAAGGACAGTTTTCTTCCTTTCGTGCAAAACCTAGAGGAGCAGCCAGAGGCTCGTCTAGGCGCCCCTCAAGGGGAAGGGGATTCAGAGGTGGTCGTGGTCAGGGAGGCAAGACCTCAGGACAGCAGTCCAAGTGAAACGATACCGGTAGGAGGGAGACTGATGAAATTTTGGGATCTCTGGACCTTCGATCCCTGGGCCCAAAGCCTACTCAAGAATGGACTGGGCTGGAGCTGGTACAGCACTCCACCCCCGTACCTTCGGTTTTTCCAACACTCCACCCCCGTTCTGGAGGAGTACGTTCAAGAACTGTTGGAGAAAAAGGTGATCCGAAAGGTGAAGTCCATCAAATTCCAAGGGAGGCTGTTTTGTGTTCGCAAGAAAGACTTGGAAAAGCTCAGAGTCATTCTGGACTTGTCGCCACTCAACAAGTTCATAGTGAATTGCAAATTCAAGATGCTAACACTGCAACACATAAGGACCTTACTGCTCAAGAGGACATACTCAGTCTCTATAGACTTGTCAGACGCCTATTGGCACATTCCAATCAGCCGTCGACTCTCCCCCTACGTAGGGTTCAGGCTACAACGGAGACTATACGCCTTCAGAGCCATGCCATTCGGGCTAAACATAGCCCCAAGGATTTTCACGAAGCTTGCGAGCGCAGCTCTCAAACAATTACGCCTAAAGGGAATTCAGGTAGTAGCCTACCTGGACGACTGGCTGGTGTGGGCAGCATCCGAGACCGAATGCTTGCAAGCTTCCAGTCAGGTGATCCAGTTCCTAGAGTACCTAGGCTTCAAGATCAACAGAAAAAAGTCTCGACTTTCTCCATCCCAAAAGTTCCAGTGGCTGGGAATCCACTGGGACCTTTTGTCACACAGTTTCTCCATCCCGACGAAGAAAAGGAAGGAGATAGCGGGCTCTGTCAAGAGACTTCTAGATTCCGAAAGGATATCAAGACGCGAACAGGAGAGGGTACTAGGCTCTCTCCAGTTTGCTTCAGTGACAGACCTAGTGCTAAGAGCACAGCTAAAAGATGCAACCGGAGTTTGGAGAAGGTATGCATCAAACGCGCGAAGAGATCTGAGAAGACCAGTGCTGCCTCGGCTACGTACTCTTCTCAGGCCTTGGTCCCAAGCCAGACATCTAAAGAAGTCGGTTCTTCTTCAGCCACCTCCCCCGTCGATGACGATTCACTCAGACGCCTCAAAGGAGGGATGGGGAGGTCACTCTCATCGGAAAAAAGTCCAGGGGACTTGGTCCAAGCTATTCAGGACCTTTCATATAAACTTTCTAGAAGCTATGGCAGTGCTCCTTACCTTAAAGAAAGTCTCCCCGCGTCACTCGATCCACATAAGATTGGTGATGGACAGCGACGTGGTTGTGAGATGCTTGAATCGACAAGGGTCGAGGTCACCACCTCTCAACCAGGTGATGTTAGCCATTTTCCGATTGGCGGAAAAGAAGAAGTGGTACCTGTCGGCAGTTCACCTTCAAGGAGTCCGCAATGTGACAGCGGACGCTCTATCCAGGTTCACACCGATAGAGTCGGAATGGTCCTTAGACGCAGAATCATTCTCCTTCATTCTGAATCAAGTCCCAGAACTGCAGATAGACCTCTTTGCGACGAAAGACAACAAGAAGTTGCCCCTGTGCGTGTCCCCGTACTAGGACCCCTTAGCGGAAGCAGTGGACGCAATGTCCCTCGACTGGAACAGATGGTCCAGGATTTATCTGTTCCCTCCTCACAACCTTCTGTTGAGGGTCCTCAACAAACTGAGATCCTTCAAGGGGGTAGCGGCAATAGTGGCCCACAAGTGGCCGAACAGTATGTGGTTCCCCTTGGCGTTGGAACTACAGATGAAGTTTGTGCCGATACCACATCCAGTTCTGACCCAGCGAGTCCAGAAGTCGACTGTCTGCGCTTCATTACAGAAAACCCAGACCCTGCAGCTCATGATTTTCTCGCCATTGCGGTGAGAAAGCGTTTCGGGATTTCGAAAGCCAGCATAGACTTCCTAGAGGAATATAAGTGCAAATCGACTAGAAGGCAATATGAGTCATCTTGGAGAAAATGGGTGGCCTTTGTAAAGGCAAAGAATCCGCAGGAGATCTCAACAGACTTCTGCTTATCTTTCTTCATCCACCTCCATCGTCAAGGATTGGCAGCTAACACGATTTCAGCGTGTAAGTCTGCTTTAACAAGACCCATTCTATATGCCTTCCAGGTCGACCTAGGTAACGAGATCTTTAATAAAGTCCCGAAAGACTGTGCTAGGCTCAGACCTTCAGCACCTCCAAAGCCCATTTCATGGTCTTTAGACAAGTTCTTCATTTCGCTTCTCTGTTGAGCAATGAAGAGTGTGCGTTAAAGGATTTGACACAAAAAGTTATTTTCCTATTTTGCACTCGTGTCCGGGGCCAGGGTTAGTGAGATTGTAGCCTCTCGAGAGAGGCAGTTCGTGTTCAGTTCCTGGATGGGGGAGAGCTGAACCTGTTTCCGGATCCTACGTTTCTCGCCAAGAATGAGTTACCCACCAACAGGTGGGGTCCCTGGAGAATCTGCCCTCTGAAAGAAGATGCATCTCTATGTCCAGTAGAATGCCTAAAGGTCTATCTTCGTAGAACTTCAGACTTCAAGGGTGGTCAACTATTCAGGGGAGAAACATCAGGCTCAAATTTATCTCTGAATCAACTCAGAGCGAAAATCACATATTTTATTCGCAGAGCGGATCCTGACAGTACACCCACAGGTCACGATCCGAGGAAAGTTGCCTCATCCCTAAATTTCTTTAATTGTATGGATTTTGAACATCTCCGTTCATACACGGGCTGGAAGTCTTCCAGGGTGTTCTTTAGCCACTATGCGAAGCAAGTAGAGGAACTAAAGAGATCTGTGGTAGCAGTGGGTCGTGTAGTTAACCCTACTGTTTAACTCTGCGAGGAACAGTGGTCTTAATTGGGACGATTAAGTCCAGGGTGAGTGTGTAGGTACATACTGTACTACAAACTAAATGAGGGCACCGAGTGCCTACATAGACTGTTCCTTCTTTCAAATGTGAACATAGCATAAGTACAGACATGTGTGCCGAGCGTTTCTAACGCTAATGTGATTGATTTGTAATACATACTTTTATGACTTGATACCTCGGTATCTTATTAAAGTTGCGTTTAATGGTTTTTCTTTCAGATAAACAAGTTCTGTTTACTATCATACTTATGCTTAAAGTTTTGGGTTATCCTCTTTTATATATATATATATATATATATATATATATATATATATATATATATATATATATATATATATATATATATATATATATATATATATATATATATATATATATATATATATTTGTTGTTAACCTGTCTGTTTATTGTCTGTCAATAAACTTGTTCTTGAGAACCTTGCGTCTCTTGCACCTGTGTCAATTTATTGGTATAATTGAGCATTTAATTCTCTGTATCTTATCTGGGATAATTCTGGTAGAATTGTTCTGTTATGCAAGCTATGTTGCATTGGTTTATGTAGTCCCCTAATGGGAGGACTCCGTCCCATAAAGGGACGAGGGCGGTTTTATTAGTTTCTTCCTATGTGGATATAAACCTTTGTCCAATACAAGTATTGTGCGGATTACTGGTCAATATATATTGACGCAGTGGTTCTATACAAACTATGCTTTACTTAATATAGGGCGAGACCACTATATTAGCTTGCCTGGTATTCATACATAGGTATATGTACTCTTCGAGACTTTTCCAGAGTCTAGTAGGACTCTTCCCTGTAGGGGGCAGGAAGCTCTAACATAGTTTATAGTTAGTTGAAAAGATGTATAACGGTAACATCTTAGGTCTCTAGGTCTAGTCGACCGGGAAAAAATTACCTCCGGGGAGTACGGCACGTTCTGAGAATCCACAGATACAGTAATGCTCTGGTACACTTCCATCAGGACGACATGGTTTGAGCCCAAAAAACGGATTTTGAGCGAAGCGAAAAATCTATTTTTGGGTGAGATGGCCATGTTGTCCTGATGGACCCGCCCTTGCCTTTCTAAGAAAGGGCTGTAGGACCCCTCCCTACATACAGTATCTGTAGCACCTCGTGTACGCTACAAGGAATACAGATGGCGCCAGGATTGGCGCCAGGCACGCATACGAATCGAAGGATAGGGAAGCCTTGGGAGTGGCTCCCCTTTTT
>NW_027171311.1:15000-20480 GCF_036898095.1 Palaemon carinicauda
ATGCTGGATTCACACATTCACGATTTTGCTCCTGATTGCTCCCGAAGACAGGAAAATTGGTAGTTGGCAACCTATAACGATTATCGAAGATGTATTGGCCGAATATCGAAGGGGTTTTATTGTCACGTCGGCAAGGTTGGCATGAATGTAGGGAATCGGGGCGAGATTCGTGGCGGGGGGCCATGTGGCCCGAACTGGGCCGACCATTCGCTAAATGGTCTCAAGGTCTATATATATAAGTTCAGCCGGCGCGCAGATTATAATTTAAAGGTCTTGGTTAGTGACGTCAGTCCCGCCAAACCTAGGATTATTATTCTTGGCCAAGCCAAAGGTTGTATTCATACTAATCCAGTAGACAATAGCTACGACTCACTGACTGCGTCCACGTGTTCAAGATCCACTTATTGTATTTGTCCTGTGATAGTGTTTTCATTTAATTTTTCAGTGTTTTTTCTTACAAAAATGCCCAGCAATTGTTCAGTTTTTGGATGTTCTAATATAAAAGTGAAAACGAAAGGTTCAGAAATCAAGTATTTCACTTTTCCAAAAGATGATAATTTTTGAGACCGCATGTCGAAGAGCTATAAAATGAATCTTGAAAATGCTGTGATTTGTTTTGTTCATTTTACAAACACCGATTTCGTAGATGATATGAAGTCTCGTTTGCTGCAAATTGAAAGTCCCAAAAGTAAGAGACTTTTGGAGGTAAGTTTTGTTACAAATCATTCTGCACTGCCTGGCCATAAAAATATGATTAAATGACGAAATATTAATTCAGATTCATTATCATTATTGTGAGTGATAATTATTGACTTCTAGGTTAGCACATTAAGTAAAAAACTTGGTAAAGAATGTAGATTATATTTGATTTAACGTGTTTTCAGGCACAAAACATGAAGATAAATTTCTTCGGCCCTTACACTTTGTAGCATAAGCCTAAAATGCTATAATTATCTCAGGGACGTGAAAGGATTTCCATTACCATGCAAATCTGTATTAAATGAACGTGCAAAAAAATTCCAGTGTTGGCTTTGATGAAGTCAAATTCTGAAACTTTTAGTGAACGAAAACGATTAACTGTATTGTCATTTGATGAGATGAGTATAGTGAGTGAATGGTGTTGTGACAAGAGCACTGACATATTATATAAACCGCATATGAGAGTGCAAGTGTTAACGCTCAGAGGGCTGATATGAAATTGGAAACAACCAGTATACCTTGATTTTAAGAAATCTAATATGCAGGAAAAAATAATTGATTTGATAAAGGAAGTGGAATATGCAAGTTATCCAGTGGTGGCAATAGTGCATGATTTAGGGCCCTGCACTCTTAGGTTATGGAAAAGATTTGGAATCCTCCCTTTATGTAAGAAAACATTCATCCAGAACCCATGTGCAGAAAGACAAATATTCCTTTTTGCAGATGCTCCTCATTTACTCAAGTTAGCCAGGAATAATCTTCTAGATTTTGGGTCCACGTTTCCGAACGGAGATAGAATTTCCGATCATCTGATAAAAGAAATGGTGATTGGATCTAAAACAGAGTATGGATTGGCTTACAAAATAAGTCAGATTCATTTAAAAGTTCAAGGGTCAAAACAGCAGCGTGTTAAATATGCTGCACAGTTGCTGTCAAGAAGTTTCTAGGTAAAAATGGGTTTTCGAGAATGATGAATGGGAAACAACAGGTCAGTTCATACTGTTAATGGATGAATGGTTTGACATTATGAATACTTCATCCATGAAAGAGGACAAACCTACTCTATCTGCTTTCGGAATAAATTTGGAGTATCAGACAAGTGTTATGAACAAAATGATTGACATCATGTCAAAAATGCAAGTGATAAAAGTTTTCAGTAACCAAGTCATTGGGTTGCTAGAAAAAAATATCTCTATCAATTTCAAAATGGAATACCTGCAAGTACACTTAGTTCTGTAACAGAGGAGCAATCTTTGAGGTATATAGGAGGTTATTTATTTAAAAAAAAAAAAAAAGTTCATTGAAATAACCTGAATTAGGAAAACAAAGGTCAGGTGTTGTTGCAGATGATAAATGTTGGATAGATGTAATGAACTGAGGTGGTCTTCATGTACCGTCAGATTCTTTCTTTTCCCAATTAAGCAAGATGAGAGAAAACGTTTTAGCTGTCCATGGTGAAAAATTAATAGCGGGAAATAATTGTATAAGAACTGTTGCTGACGAGATGAAACTTGCTGAAATTACCTGACCGGCTGATGTTATATATTTCTTTGCAAAAAATATCTGAATTCTGCAGAATTAGACATTTAAACAGAGAAAAGTGATTTATATAAAAAAAAAGTTAAGAGATTGCAGAAGTATGAATATGAAATATATAAGAAATTGTTAAATAGAGATTTTTTAAGTAAATTATTAAATTGTTCATGAACCTACAAATTATATTTCATTTATATTTGAAAATTGTATAATAGATACATTGTAGAAATATTCATAACTTATTTGTGAACCTGCAAATGATATTTCATTTATATTAGAAAATTGTGTAGCGGAAACATTGTTAATAAATTGATAACTTATTTATGATACTGCAAATTTTATTTCCTTCATGTATGAAAATTGTAATATAGAGACATCGTAAATAGAGAAATTATTTATGAAATTGTAAATTATATCTTATTTATACTTTTATACAAGAAGTGTAATGAAATTTTATTTCATGTTTTCTCTAACGATGCTACAAGTAATTTAGTAAAAAAAAATCTCCAATTTCTAGAGAGAGAGAGAGAGAGAGAGAGAGAGAGAGAGAGAGATAATATCAAATAAGAAAATAATTTGATTAGAAAAGGATAAAGAGTATATAAACAAAGGTAAATACGCAAGGGCTCCTTTAACTCTATGGCCGGAGTGACGTCATGCGCAAAAGTAGCTTAAACCGTACCGCTGTCTGGCCGACCTTACATATATAGACCTTGAATGGTCTGGGCAGCTGCCATTTGTCGAAATTTTTTACGAAATTCGGCATGCATTCTCGAATCATCGTAACGTGTCTTAGATCATCCAAACGTATCTTCGATCATCGAAGAGCGTTTAGATCATCATAATCCAGAATACGACGATCAAAATATGCGCATGAACTTCGGTGAAAAAAAAAAAAAAAATAACCTCGGTTGCAACCTTCCGATGATTGCTGAACGGCTGCCGAAAATTGAATCGCTTCTTACGACGATCGTGCAACTTCCCGAACATCGTTAAAGGGGGCGTGGTCTAATTTCCCTAGCACACAACCGATCATCGTAAGCCTTTACAATCATCGAAACATAATCGCAATACTGATTCTACAGTCGTGATACAGTCGTAGCGTGGTCCCCGATGATTCCAGATTTCTGGCCTGTGACTTCGATCTGGGACCTACAATCGAATATAATCTTGGAAAATCGGCTATTTGTTCACAATGGAGCAAAAAGTCAGCATCCGCAGCCATAATCGGGAATGTGTGAAGTAAGCATAAGAGAGACATATAAAATATTTCAAGTGAAACTCAGTAAAAGTAGGAATTACAAAACAGTTTTGAAATTAAAGTTATATATACAGATACAAGTAAAAACCATGAATTAAATAAAGTACGTTGAATAAAAGTATCTTAGAAAAAAAAAAAAAAAAAAAAAAACTGATTTCTACAGGGAATCCACAGAGGCCCTACTTGACCTCGAGATCAAACACAAGGCGAGGGTGATTACCAAACATAAAATTACCATTATTGGATTATGTAGATCCCTTTTTACTTCTGCTCTACATATAATGTCTGTTGAATGAAAATATAATTTCCTTTGCCTATAATAAAAAGCAAACTCAAGACAGAAAGTTAAACAATCTCGGTATTAATGTTCCAAATTTTACGATGTCTAAGAATATGGTGTTTAATTATTCTAATCATGTGATGTCTAGAAGATAGGAGTTCCTTTTATCATTGCCAACTATCGTTCAAATATAGCCAGTTCTTTATGCAATCTGAACTTCTTTTTCAAAGATTAAGGCAACTAACTTCTCCCACTGATATAAACATATTCCAACTTAAATTGCACTAGATTGCTCATAAAACCCTTTCTTAATTAAAAAAAAAAAACTAACTGAGGTCCTTTCTTCAAGAAGGAGTATTTCCATTTGTTGGAAAATTTGGCTAAGAATCCTAATCTTGTTGTAACCAGACCGGATAAAGATAAAGGCACAGTTTTGCGCAAGAAAGCAGATAATATAGAAAAAAAATTAAATTAAACACCCAGCTAAACTTTATGACTTTTCTTCCTCAGTTTAGGCCGATTTTTAAAATGGAAGACAAAGTTAATCGAACACTAAAAAGACTAAAGGATAATGCTGTAATGGCATTTTTGAACAGGTATCCTTATTTTGATGGCCGCTTTTCCAGTCCCATACAGCAGGGGAACCCCACTCTGTACAGGACCTCCACTGTGTTTTACCTTATTCGTTCAGAGTATTTAACGTTTCATGTCACATATTCTTCATTTACAGTTAAATCTATTTTCCTCTGATTCTTCTTATGGTATATTATATGGTTCACTTAAGATTCACAAAGAAAATGTTCCACTCAGACCTATTTTAGCTGCTTATAATTCACCTAATTTTAATATTATAAAATTCCTTGTGCCTCTTTTACAACTACTAACCTCAAAGGAATATAGGCTGCAGAATTCTGCCTCTCTGATACATGAAATATCCACTCAAAACTGGTGTAATTATACGGTTAGCTACGATGGTATTTACGAATGTGCCCCTACAAAAAAACATTGATATAATTTTGAATATACTTTCTATTTATCCAGACGATTGCTATCATGGTTTCAAGTCTGCTTTAAAAAATACTGGAACTTACAGTGATTTACAATAATTTTATTTTTGATAGTAATTTGTTTAAACAACTGGTAGTATGGCTCTTGGACCCACCTTCGCCAATATTTTCATGTGCCATCTTGAAGAACAGTTTTTAGATCAATGTCGTTTGCTGTTCAGACCTATATTTCATAAACACTACGTAGATGATACATTAGCTATTTTTAAGCAACAGTTGCATGCCACCAGGTTTTGAAATTGATTAATAATTTTTATCCAAACATTTATTTCACTAATGGGCACGAAGCAAATAACAAGCTACCTTATTTTGATATTAACATTACAAGAGGGAAGACACGTCTAGAAACTAGCGTTTTTAGAAAAACGATGTTCACTGGTTTTGGCACCTTTTATTTTAGCTTTTGTTTTTATAGTTTTACATTGAATGCCATAACAACCCTGAATCATAGACCGTCCTTTCATAATGATATATATATATATATATATATATATATATATATATATATATATATATATATATATATATATATATATATATATATATATATATATATATATATATTGGAACAGTATTTGAAAGATAACTGTTTATCGAAATATTTCATAGATTACCTAAGAAATTTGAACAAAATTTA
>NW_027171312.1:0-2500 GCF_036898095.1 Palaemon carinicauda
TCCTAGAATCATGAATTGATGTGACTTCGACCTTCACATGACCTTGACCTTCACGTGACCTTCAAGTGACCTTGACCTTCACGTGACCTTGACCTTCACATGACCTTGGCTTCAAGTGACCTTGATCTTCAAATGTACTTGACCTTCACGTGACCTTGACCTTCAGGTGACCTTGACCTTCACGTGACCTTGACCTTCACGTGACCTTGACCTTCAAGTGACCTGCTTGACTTTTGACCTTCAAGTGATCTTTGTTCATTTGCCACTGATACTTAATATGACATTGATATAATGCACCAATATGACCTTGACCTTTGACCTTTATAAATTTGAACATCACCCATGGGTTGCGCCTGGACTAGGACTTCCCTGTTGGCTTATGCAAAAGTCAGTGCTTTATTTCTGTCTCTTGATATGGCCACTTATGTCATAGTGACACCAGTGACCCCTGTGACCTTGACCTTGGGGTGACCTTGACCAAAATTTAATCAGTTCTTCCATACACATTGGGGAACTACTTGGCCAAGTTTGAAGTGATTCCGTGTAGAAATGTGGCCTCTACGTTGTCCACAGACAGACAGACAAACAGAGAAACAAACAAACAAACAAACAAACCGAACCGAAAACATAACCTCCTGGCGGAGGTAACAACCTCAAATATACCGACAGTCTTTCCCACTACAAACAATCATTCGCTAACTACCACTTGTTCTTCGACGCGCACCGCGGACACACAAACACACAAACACACATACACTCACACAAACACACACACTCACACACACTCTCGCGTGATTAGCAAAACTAAAGGAAATGAAATTCTCTCTCTCTCTCTCTCTCTCTCTCTCTCTCTCTCTCTCTCTCTCTCTCTCTCTCTCTCTCTCTCTCTCTCTCTCTCAGGATTTGGCAAAAACAAAAATTAAAATAAAGCAAAAATAAATCCTCCACAACGTCACTTTTCCTTGTATCCTGTCATAAGCCTTCTTTAAATCTACAATTCACAGAAAAGCTTCTAGTTTCCCTCTAGTCTCTTTTCCTGTAACTGCCTTACTATAAAGATGGCATCCACAGTACCTCTCCGCCTCATGAATCCCCACTGCTGTTTCCCAATCTTTACAATCTCACTCAATATCTCCTCTAGCACCTTCACTAACACTTTTGAAATGATCTGTTAATCTAATTCCCCCATAGGTAATGCATTCCATGATGTCACCTTTCTGCTTAGATATAGATACTACCTGACTCTCCTCCCCGTCTTCAGGTATTATTTCCTCTTCCCATATTGCTCTCTATAAATCCAGCGACTATTCTTCCCCCTCTGTTACTAGTATCTTAACAATATCAATTTGAAACTCTGATGGGTGAAGTGCTTTAAACCTTTTTCATTCTACTCAATGCCCGCTTCACTTCTGTACTTTGTATCTCCATCACTGGCCCCTCTCGCCTTTTATGCTTCTCTCAGCTCCTGATTCTCATTCTTAGTATTCAATAGCTGCTCATAATTTTCTCTCCATCTTCTCTTAAAGATATCACCCCAATGCTTTATATTTCCATCTCTATTGCCGATGACTACCAGTAGCCACAAATCCTGTCTTTACCTTTTCCTCAAGTTTGAAATCTTATTGATATCTTTTCCACTTCCTTTGTGTCTAGCCTTTCATTTAACTGTTCTACTGCTATTCCAATAGCTATACCTAATTTACTCTTAGGACCTTTATCCTCTTCTCTTCACCGTTCCTCCGTTCCCTGAGCCTGTCTTACCTTCAGTCCTTGAATGTGTTTGATTTTCTTTTAACTGATTCCTGCAACTCTGTTCCACTACCACTCTTCTTGTTTCGACACACCATATCCACTGGTTCTTCCCACTAATTTCTTCGTTTCCTCTACACGTTTCTTTCATACCTAACCAAATATGTTCTACCCTGTTACCCTGTCCAATCTCTTAAATTCAACCATTCCAGTCACCTCTCTCCCAATCCTACTAAATTGCACAGACTTTTCTCCTTTGAGGTCTCAAACCTTAATTCTATATTTCTTATTTTTCTTTTTGGGTTTGCTACCGCCTTATGAATCCACACTGCTGTTTCCCAATCGTTAAAATCTCTAATCTAGTACCCTCGCTAACACTTTCGAAATGATCTGTTGATTTTATTTCCCCATAGGTACTGCATTCCATGATGTCACCTTTCTGCTTAAACATAGATACTATCAGACTCTCCTCCCAGTCTTCAGGTATTATTTCCTCTTCCCATATTGCTCTCTATATATCCAGCATCCATTCTTCCCCCTCTGTAGCTAGTATCTTAACCCTATTAAGCTTCCCAGAATATCACTTTACAGTTTATCACATATTTCTTGTGAGCTTTTCTAACTAATAAGTAATATATTTTGCTTTACCCTCTCCAACTTTCCTAGGTTATCAGATGCTTATCAAACTTCTGAAACCAGTGTTCCTATATGACAATTAAAAACTCTGAGCAGTCTCTAATACGTACTCCGT
>NW_027171312.1:7500-10000 GCF_036898095.1 Palaemon carinicauda
TTTTATTACCCATAAACTGCATAGAATTATGAGTCTATTACTATTAAAAGTCATGGGGTTACAACGTTCTTTGTCAAGAATATACAATAATAATATAGAGTTTTCCTTCCGGTATTCACTTCCATGATTGAGGAAATATGATTTTGTATTTTTTTACCTAAATAATAAAAATAAAATAACTTTGTAGTTATCAAACTCTGTTACATGCCAACGTGGTATATACGCATCTTTCGTCTAGAACTCTAGATCATTGTTGAAGTGGATAATCAAATCTCTTTTCAGTTCCTAGTTGGTAGATTGAGTGTCCAATTTTATTTCAATTCAAATGTCAAGCTCCTAATCCTAACCCAGGCCATTGCTAGCACCTATAGAGTACATTAATCTCTACAGTATGCTTGGAAACCAGTAACTCAAACGTTATATACAGATGTCATATCCATTATTAGATTATACATATTAAATCCCTTTATACAACTGTTTTTAAGTCCCCCCCCCAAAAAAAAAAGAAAAAATAATACCAATATAATTCACTCTTCAAGAATGTTATAAATGTTCCCCATATGATAAAAAAGCAAGTCTCTCCCTCTCTCTCTCTCTCTCTCTCTCTCTCTCTCTCTCTCTCTCTCTCTCTCTCTCTCTCTCTACACATACACATACACATACACATACACACACACACACACACACACACACACACACACACACACACACACACATATATATATATATATATATATAATATATATATATATATATATATATATATATATATATATATATGTATATATATACATATATATATATATATATATATATATATATATATATATATATATATATATATATATATATATATATATATATATATATATATATATATATATATACATATACATATATATATATATATATATATATATATATATATATATATATATATATATATATATATATATTTATGTATGTATATATATATATATATATATATATATATATATATATATATATATATATATATATATATATATATATATATATACATGTGTTTCCTGTTATACCGAACGTCATTGCCAAACGTATGACTAGTCGTTCTGTCCCGTCTCTCGGATAGGAAATGAAACGAGGGCGAAAGGAGGTTGAATCTGTGTGTGTGTGCGTGTGTGAGTGTGCATATCTATTGAAATATTTAGCCGTTATTTCGACAAGTCGCGTACACTAGTTTCATATAGTAATAATATGGAGAATGATTGAGAAGGATTCAACATATATCCTAAATAGATTAAGAATTGAGTGAACGATTTTCAATGTATTTTGGAAGGGTCCTTTTTCATCATCGTTTTGACTTTGCATCCGAGAGATGAGAAAGAACTCTCTCTCTCTCTGACCCCGGATGTTCCCACTTCGTCTCGGATGGTTCCTAATGACGTTGAACAATTTATCTCCTGAAAAATATCAAGATTAAATGTTTTTGGTCAAAGCCTTTTTCTTTTCATGTACGCAAATAAAATTGATTCTGCTTAAAAGGAATAGTTTATCATTTTCAACAGGCTGATGAGACTCTCTCTCTTCATAGTTTGCATATGACAGATCTATTTCAAAGTTGTAACTGATCTTAGGACATTTCACGTTCTTTATTCATTACCTTCATTAAGTTTATATTTTTCATCTCTTTATTTCCTTTTCCCACTGGGTTATTTTTCACTGTAATAATAATAATAATAATAATAATAATAATAATAATAATAATAATAATAATAATAATAATAATAATAAAGAAATAGAGCCTCATTTAGGATAATTTTCATAACTATATAATATCAACTCACAGGAAATCCTCAGAATTAAAGACTGTTATCACTAGGGAACATTTCTACTCTTGCTTTCTCATATACATAATTCATGCATGCACTGTTATGAGTTTTTCTTTGGTTTTAGGTGAGTAGTTATATAATGAAATTGATACGCAAACGCCGTGTATCAGGGATACCCTTTGAGCTATGTGCATACAGTTACATAGATTTCTTGTTAGCGAAGTATTAAACACGCTCCTCTCGAGTAAAATTTTCATTCTCCAGTTTTATTTTTTACAAGATTGGTTGACTATAACTTTTGGATGATTGAGTGATTAGAAATAATTTTCGGAACATTCTTGTCAAAATCACCATACGAATTCTATTTTATCTTCTTTATTTATTTGTTTATTTATTTATTTATTTATTTTTTTTTTTTTTTTTTTTTTTTTTTTTTTTTTTTTTTTTTTGCTGATAGTCGAGTTTAGTGAAAGGAGGAATGAGGACATTTAGTAATCTAGCCATGGCAAGGAATACATTGGAAAATAGGTGTTAATAAGAGTAATGTAAAGAGGTTCAACAACAATTTTATTCTATAAAGGTACATTTTCTTTGTGTGGTTTTAATGTGAATACAGTACACTAGCCTTTTATTTTTCTTTTGTTTATTCATGTCTACTGGCCTGGTATCTTATGATGCGGGAGTTAATC
>NW_027171314.1:7500-20000 GCF_036898095.1 Palaemon carinicauda
TGCATTTCACTTGAGAAGAAATGCAATAAACAGAGGAGCAGGGACTCTAAAAACAACAAAGGCAGAATAGAAGACACACTAAGAGAGAGAGAGAGAGAGAGAGAGAGAGAGAGAGAGAGAGAGAGAGAGAGAGAGAGATAGATTGTCGACTCTAGCATAGCAAAAACGTGTTAAATTGGTTGTTTGCCGATTACTTCAATACAGGGTATTGGAATATGATAAATACACGTTATATTTGTCGTTGTATAATTGAACATAACCTTAAACGAAGACTGAATGCACTTAGCTTTTTTCATATTTTTTAAACACCAAAAGTTTCTCAAGATAGGAAGTGTATTGGAGTTATTTTATATATATATATTTATTTTACCAGCCGATCGCTACAAAGGAGACAGGAGAAACTAATAAAGTTAGCAAGCAACTTCTTAACGAATGTTATCATTCCGTTGTAGATAAGAAAAAGGATAAGAGAATCTTTTGGGCTGTGATCAACGTGGGGAATTGTGATGGAAGAATAACATCTAACAATACTGTGCTTTCTTTTCCAAAGCATTGCCATCAACCTGCTATTCTCAAAAGTAGAGCCCTTAAAGTTGAGAACAAACTAAAAGATATTGCCAGCATTACAGAATTTATTCCCTCAACTACAATCCACAACGCTACAACAAATGTATCACTAGATGTAGGTGACATTTTACTAGAGAGAGAATTAATTGCTGGCACATTCAAACGACAACAGAATGCAATTAATGAGAGATATAGATTTGACTAATGAGGTTGTCACACGAAAGTGAGGACATTAGCATTTGCCCGATATGTAACCATACTAGAAATTTAGAAACCTATTCAATACAGTTGTGTGATGGAAAGTTTTATGTTTCCTTTCCTTTTGGGAAGTAATTGCTGCATTACCTTACTTAATGGCAAGGAGGAGCAAAACTTTAAGTTCATTTCTAATTTTTTGAAAGACCGCAATTTGATGCAAACTTCAATTAGCGTTGATTTCAAAAGACCCGTTATTAATAATTTTAAGAATATATTCCCTAACTACCATTTAGGGATGTTTTCCTCATTTTGGCCAATGCCTTTGGTGCAAAATCCAGTTGCTAGGCTTAATGAGGAAACTATTAATGATTTCCTTATAAAGCAGCTTCAAGTATTGGCCGTTGCTCCTTCTGATTGCATATGGTATCTATTTGCTGAGCTCATTGCTTCTCTAGTGGATGAAATAGATGAATTTCTAAGATATTTCAAAAGACATAATTGGGTGTTGTGCAACATACATACATACAAGGAAAACCATGAAACGAAATACAACAGGGGCTACACCATAACATAGTGAATGACCTGCCACTTACAAACAATGCTATTGAGGAATTGCATAATGCTTTTCATTACAAAGAAATATCACGAAGCATGAAACTTTTTATTAAAGTTGGGTACAAAATTTGAGAAAAAAAAACCCACCAGCAAATACAGAAATTTCATCTGAATAATCCAAGAGAAGTAACGAAGACAGAACCTAAAAGATATTAGAATATGTCAAAGATTAAACAACATAGTCTCAAACATCTTAATCCTAATCAAGGATACAGTTCTCAACAAAAGTTGCTCATAATTCAAAACGTTTTGATCATTAATATAGTTTTAATATAGTTATTTTTATACATAAATTGCATGCTTATGATGACTTTTGTTTATAAAATCTATCATCTTTTATGTCACTTTGTTTATAAAGACATTATCACTATAGCAGTTGCTTCTCATTCCATCAAAAAATTTTGCCCTATCTAAACCTGTTGTCAATATTTCCCGTCGGACATTAAGTCCGTCTTCATAGCGAGACTGAATGCAGAGACAATAATCAACGATTCACTACCAATATTATTTCTTTTAAATGTTCATATTTACACCATCATTGGAACGTTGAATCTTTACACTTAGATATGAAACTGACCTTTTTAGGCTTCCTGAGCTTTAAGCCCTTCGTTTTCATCAATAGATTACTATGTCTTTCTCTCCTCTTCCCTCAAAATACTTCCTAATTCTTGTGTGTTTGTATATATATATATATATATATATATATATATGTATATATATATACATCGAAAAGATCTTTTGTACAATACAGAAAGTAATTGGCGATAAAAAATTTATGAAATATCTAAAATTTTAGATTTTTTCCCTATGAAATTCGCTTTTGATTAAGAGAGAGAGAGAGAGAGAGAGAGAGAGAGAGAGAGAGAGAGAGAGAGAGATCAATTGTTGTTGGTTTGTTACATAATGGGGGCAGAAAAATTAGGGGAAATTGCATGAAAACAACATTTGTACTTCCATTCTCTAAGGAAATAACCTACCACTTAAGATAAGTTCTGAAACTCTATGATTAAGATAAAATATATAAATACCTAATTTGTAGATAAGCATTTGATGAATGGGAAAATAAGGTCATTAATGCAGCTACATATAAAAGAAAAAAAAACTGATTACAAATACAGTTATGTAGATTACATGAAGAATACAAAATTGAAACCTTAATTCTATGCAGTATTATTATCATTATTTTTATTTCCTAAGCTACAACCCTAGTTTGAAAAGTATCCTGAGCAGGATACTATAACCCCAGGGGCCCTAACAGAGAAAACAGCCCAGTGAGGAAAGGAAACAAAGAAAAAATAAACATTTTAAGACCAGTAACAACATTAGAATAAATATTTTAGAATGTTTTCGTTTGAAACCATTTACAATTTGCTTTATTTGCTATCCTTTCTCGTTGTAACTCTTCCTCGGGCTAAACGACGACTGCAGAGTAAATGGACTAACAAAGAAAGCACCAACAGGACTAAGCCTAATGTGTTTAATAAGTCTTGTTTCATCCGTTCTTTCTGTGAAATATCTTGCCTCTGACAGTGTGACTTATATATACAGAGAGAGAGAGAGAGAGAGAGAGAGAGAGAGAGAGAGAGAGAGAGAGACCGGTCTTGTAGTCCATTTGCCAAAATGGGTAACCTATGAATGTTCTATATTACAAGGTTTCTTGATGGATTTACAATCCTAAGGATTTTTAAGGATTTTTAAGTTGTTGTCCTCATGACGACCTTGGGCAATTTGTGTTATATGAAAATTATAGCTGCCATTATTGAAAAATCTATTTTCTGTTACATCTTTGGTTCTATGCATGATAACATGAAGAATTTGGTGTCTATACCTATGTTTTTAAGGTCAATGAATATCATAAACGCATTAAGTATGTTGTGGTAGGTATATATTTTGCCCTAATGTAAAATGGGTTCCCATAATTAAGGTGTGGGGCTCATTTGTACTATAAATGATATGGCCTAGACCCATGGCATCATTTCTGAGAAGGCAGTAACATGCTTGCTTCGATTATTTTTAACTGAAATATAGTAATAATCCTCAAGGCAGCTCTATTGATGATTAGCTTTCTGTAGGAACAGTATATGACCAGAGGTTACCAAGCAAATGAGTGATATTGCTCCAAAGGGATGGGTATTTCTCAATTGCTGCGTAGACACCACCAATCTACGACAGTACCAATAAATAAGGATAACATGTGTTTAACAGAAACAAAATGCTATAACTTGAAATAAAAGGTGATATAATTCTATATCTTTATTTGCAGCACCTTGAGCTAGTCTATGCTAACTACAATAAAACAGGAAAGGGTGGTATGAAAAGTATGACATTGTCACCAGAGTTAGTTACGGAATGGATTAATTCATTCCCCATCTCTGCTTACCTCTCTCATGCCATGGAAAATTTGTATTTGGGCCAAATCTGCAATACAATAGCACACACAAAACACAAAGAGGAAGGTGAAAAAGGCAGAAACTTGATGCTGATGATCGTGGGAGAATTGCTGCAGAGCTGGCAAAGCACTCCCACCCACTGAAAGCTGAGAGTGCTGTCCAGTATAACATTGTAAATGGCCAGGTTGCTCCAAAGGAAGTCAATGTTGAATATGCATTGTTGCTTGGACAAAAGATGGCAACAGCATTTCGTAAGGCACTGCCATCTGGATTCCACGCAAAACTTTCCAGCCCCATCAAGACAATGGAACAGCTAAAGCATGGAATCAAGGTTGGTAACAAGACTGTCTTTGACATAGAGGCCATATTTCTCAGACTGCTTATGGTTGGTCAACAGCGTCAGCTGCAGTTAGAAAGCATCTTTCAGTATGAGTTGTGTGCTGTCCCTTCCTCACTCATTGATGAGTATGGCTGTTTGCGTAAGGGCAACAAAGCTGTACTTGCCAGACGTCTTGGTGTACTACAGTAAAACCCAATGGCTCCAAACACCATTACTGTAGATGCACAACAGCTGCTTAACCACAGTGCATGGCCTCATAGTGCTGATGCATCTATCCTTGTTGAGAGTATTAAGACCCATGTTTCACTCTATCATGATCTATCAGCCAAAGACCATGAGAGAAGGCGACGTGGTGGTGAAGATAGCACCAACTACAACCTGACTATCAGCCGTCCACTCCCAAATAGAGACGCCATTATTAAGAACACAACAAAAGGCAGCTGTCTAGAGTACTATCCTCTTTCAACATGGGAGATAAAATAACGGTAGAAAGTCAAGACGACGGCTGTTTTTTACATGATGAAGCTGATGTCACAATGATAACATACTTCTTGAAGGCAGCCGAGTGTAACAGAGTAGTCAGAATCCTCAGTGATGATACGGATGTCTTAGTACTGCTGGTTTACTGGGTTTGGAAAAGTCAACTGCACCATACATGTAGAGCTCAGATGGAACGCTGGAATGGAGACATTGTAGACATCAATGCAACCAGTGAGAAACTTGGTCCTAAGTGTTTGCAGTTGTTAGGAATACATGCGCTAACTGGTTGTGACACAGTGTCCTTTCCATTTAACAAAGGAAAAGTCAGTTCTCTCAATGTCTCGCAGGTAGGAAACCTCCCTGGATTGTCGAGATACTGGGTGAGATAGATGCCTCAGAAAATGCCCTTTTGCAAACAGGCCAACAGTTCTTTACAGCATTATATGGTCAACCATCAGAGACCTCAATGATTGCAGCTCGCTACAGGATGTATACAAAGAAGAAAGGGAAACCAATGCGTATCATGGCCCTGCCTCCTACAGACGCCAACCTTCTGCTCCATGTACATAGAACACATCTCAAAATGATATTATGGAAAGCAGCTGATCAGCAAGGCCCTCCAACAGCGGACATCAGTAGTTCGGATGGCAGGTGAAGGATGGAGTCCCAACACCCACATTAGCTGCTAATCCTCCAGCTCCTCCAGGCCTAATTGATTTCCTCAGTTGTGGTTGCAAAGCAGAGGGCAAGGCCTGCAGCTCTACAGCCTGCTCTTGTCAAAGGACCCAGTTATCCTGCACTTTTTACAGCATGTGTGGAGGCACAGACGGATGTCATAACCCATTCATAGCAAATGATCAAGCAAATGAAAAGGACAGTGACCATTCTGAGGAGGAGTCAGACACTGACTAGCTTAATTGGTTTGTGCTAGGTTCGCATGAAATGTTAACTTTTGACTTGTTTGCATGATTTATTAATGTCCTGAGTTAGAATGATACAGTCACATTGGCTGGAATGCATTTTTTCTTTCAAGAGATAGATTCGGATGTGTATCAACGTTTCCAGTATTACACATTTTTACATATCATATTAGTAAGTTGTAGCACAGATATGTACAAGATTCGAGATGATGATGTATCAGATTCCCAGTGTCACTTGCAACACCTAGGTGAAGGTTTTTATCTAGACAGTATAGAGTATGAACATAAGCATTACCTTTTAAATTGAAAGAACCATTTGTAATATGTTCGAATTTCATTTACTTCTATAAGATTTGAATATTTTTCTCAAAAGGTCTGCGCAAGTAAAACTACACATTTTACAAGTGTTTTTGTGTCATTATATTAATCTCTGACCATAAAAAAACAATGGTATAGACATTCCATATGACAAGTTATCTTGCCTTTTTCTGGAGATATTGAACAAAATAGAATTTTATATAATGGCAGCCAAAATTTGCATATTCCAGCATTTGCCCAAACTTGTCAAGAGGACAACCCATCTGAAATACTTGACAAACACCATGGCATTACAAATATACCTAATACTATAGAAGATTCATAGGTCCACAATGGAAATCAAATGGCTGGCAAATTTCCCCAACCGCCTTCCGACAGCCCTTTCCTCCATACTACCCCTACATATTCATAGCTTCCATAAGTTTCGTTAAATGTTAAAAATATAGACAAATAAGATTGTTTAAAAGAAAATATATGCATTCAAAAGAATAAAGCATACTTGGCAAAAATAAAATGAATAGTAACAAAAATAAATTTGATAAAATAAAAGATTCCCCCTGCTTTGCAAATATTGAGCAGTGTACCTAAAAGTCCCCAAGTAACAGGCATCTGTCAGAGTGTACTAAGCACACAAGTACACAACTGCTCCTTCCATCCAAGATAATTGTTTACCAAACACAAATGGTTAAAATGAATTCGATTCTTCGTCTGGTGTTAAATGCAGGAGGCTGCAGTGTAATCATAACGATTAGTTTATAATTCAAGTTTTCATTAAGTAGAGAGAGAGAGAGAGAGAGAGAGAGAGAGAGAGAGAGAGAGAGAGATTTCACCTTCTGTCAGTGAATGGCAT
This sequence comes from Palaemon carinicauda, assembly GCF_036898095.1. Taxonomy (NCBI): domain Eukaryota; kingdom Metazoa; phylum Arthropoda; class Malacostraca; order Decapoda; family Palaemonidae; genus Palaemon; species Palaemon carinicauda. Next base: position 14,179 of record NW_027171314.1, read on the forward strand.
ACACATGCATGAAGTTTTTTTTTTCTCTTTTAAACAGATAAACCCAAAGTAATTTCATTTACCATAATTTATAAAATAATTCACAACCCCTTTTCAATTAAAGACTGCCCTTCATTACACAAACTGTCAAACGGAAGGAAAAAAAACTTAAGGCTTAAAATCAAACACTCTCTCTCTCTCTCTCTCTCTCTCTCTCTCTCTCTCACACACACACACCTTACCTAGCTTTTCAGGAATTCAATTACGATAAAGTATGAAAAAAGCAATTTAAAACTCCAAGCTCTTTTGCGGAATTCACTATAGCAGATTCATAAGTTATATCTAGAACCCATAAAAATATCAAAATTCTAAACATTTATCAATTTCCAAAGACAGTCTACATTCTTACAAGTCTCCAATACCCCGGATTAAAGAGGGAGAAGAGTCAGTTAGGTTCCATACCTTGCGAAGACTATACCACATTTGAAAATCATATTTTGAAGTACATTAAACCTACGTATAATCTTATAAAACACAATTACCCCACAATAAATAAATAAAAATTTTCATCCCTATTGCAAATCATCCATCTTGGTTTGAAATTTGACAAAACTAATCCAACTGTGTGTGTGTGTGTGTGTGTGTGTGTACATATTCACTAACTAGAGGGGTACTCAGTAGAGCACAGACTTTCCCTGCAACAGCTTACTTAATGACCTTTAACTCGACCTTGACCTTTGACCTTTAACCTAAACACGTATTAATTGGCGTGAATTTTCATACACTCAAATATGAACCAAGTTTGAAGTCTCTGTGACAACGATGTCCAAACTTATGGTTTACTACGTGAATTGGACATTTTGCTTGACCGTGACCTTGACCTTTGACCTTAACCTTCCAAAATTTAATCATATCCGGCTATTTACATAAGAGTTAATCCCTGCAAGTTTCATTACTCTACGATTAAAATTGTGGCCAAGAAGGTGTTCACACACACACATAAAAACAAACAACCACAAACAGAGGGATTGAACATAACCTCCTTCCAATTTCGTTGGCGGAGGTAATAAAAAAAAACCGTAACACGATATTCAATTAGATAATTAGCTAACACAAAAATATATATATAAATACCTCCATTCCCACACCCACATGCAATAAAGAGACTTTATTTTTCCAACAAAAATTTCCCCACAGAAAAATATTGAATTAAATAATGCAATTACATGAACATTAAATTGTCTAAATCCAGGCATTGGATATCCTTAAGTATACCACAAGTCTTTTGAAGGTTAAGAATTGATTTACCAGCACAGGATACCATCTAAATACAAATGATTATATTAAAACTTTAGTTTTGGTAATACTTACTACTGTCAATATTTTGAAGTCTCTCTACCAAACGCTTGCTTCTGCTGCTGCTACGTACTACGAAGCTCAATGTCTGAAAGAACAAATCAAGATATTAAAGGGGCCAAGAACCGAATTTTTGAATACTTGAATTATAAGCATACATTGCTAGAGAGTTATGGGGTCTTTTGACTGGCCAGACAGTACTACATTGGATCCTCCTCTCTGGTTACGGTTCATTTTCCCTTTGCCTACATACACACTGAATAGTCTGGCATATTCTTTACATATTCTCCTCTATCCTCATACACCTGACAACACAGATTACCAAACAATTCTTCATCACCCAAGGGGTTACTGCACTGTAATTGTTCAGTGCCACTTTCCTCTTGGTAAGGGTAGAAGAGACTCTTTAGCTATGGTAAGCAGCTCTTCTAGGAGAAGGACACTCCAAAATCAAACCACTGTTCTCTAGTCTTGGGTAGTGCCATAGCCTCTGTACCATGGCCTTTCACTGTCTTGGGTTAGAGTTCTCTTGCTTGAGGGTACACTCGAGCACACTCTCCTATCTTATTTCTCTTCCTCTTGTTTTGTTAAAGTTTTTATAGTTTATATAGGAGATATTTATTGTTGTTACTCTTCTTGGAATATTTTATTTTCCTTTTTTCCTTTCCTCACTGAGCTATTTTCCCTGTTGGAGCCCCTGGGCTTATAGCATACTGCTTTTCCAACTAGGGTTGTAGCTTAGTAAGTAATAATAATAATAATAATAATACAAATCCGTAATTTTAATTGCAAATTTTCCATAAAAATATATCGTTTTCAGCCGCATTTCAGTACAGGAAAGACGACCTTAATTATACCCTAGTTTGACTTTAGAATTTACGGGTTAGTGACCGTAATATCACTCCTTTAAATCAATATATCAGTTTTAAAACGATAAAAATCCTGGAATAAATGTTGCCAGGCATTTGCCGTTTTTTTATGCAAATATTTAAGTGCAACTAACAACATTATGTTATGAAAAATAGCTTATTGCTGTGTGTGAGTGTTGGGGGAAACGATTCAAGTAACAATGATGTTCACTTAGGTCCTTCCCCCCTTGAAGGTATGGTTTTGAACACCCCCCCCTCTCTCTCTCTCTCTCTCTCTCTCTCTCTCTCTCTCTCTCTCTCTCTCTCTCTCCTGGGATTCGCCTTGATAACAGGGTACAATTAATGATCTCATTTAAGTCAAACGAGGAACATTGATTGTATTCACGGCAAAATATTCGATTCTCCAACTACTACAGCAAGGCCAATAATATCAAGGAAGACGAGACCGAGTAACAAGAACGAGAAAGTTTGATCAGCGTAGTTACGCAACAGCCTGGTTCAACAATCCTATGGGATATGGTTAACACAAGAAAGAATTGCATTCATGACAAACGCTTGTCTCGGTCGAAATAATTTGAATTTTGAAAAAGGCTTTTATCTAATAGGAACAAGAGTGATGAACAAAATTCACTCAAGAAGCCAAAACTATTTTTCACCTTGGAGTGCTAGCCAGCAAAATTACAATTTTCTAATGCTGAGCCTACTTTAGAGAAATGATCTGGATAAGTCAGTCCTTGTAATAAAGGCAACACAAAATATGCTCTTAAGACCTATGCAAAGATGATGATATTACAAAACATTCATTTTCATGCCCAGAATTAAATCAGTCAATGAAACAAGACATAAGCGTAGGTACGTTGCAAAATCCGAGAAGGAATCTGGTTGCAATCTTTAGTAGGGCAATGAGTAGGAAAGAATTTAAAAAGTCCAAATTGACCACAACAGGGTAAAGCCAAAACTGAGGATATCCCAACTAATTTCAAGGTAGAATTAAGGGATAAAACTAAATATTAAGAATATTATTAATTTAGTTATGTACGGATAAATTAAGCTTAATTCTAATAATAAATATAAGCTTAGAAGCTTTGAAGCTATCTATTCTTAGATAGAGTGGCCGCAAACTTATTTTGCGGAGTGAGCACTAAAGTTAGCACAAGGGTGTACTGTAGGCAGTTATAGGATCCAGGAACCCACCCGGATAGGGTGAGGGATAAGGATCCATTATCCTTTAGAAAGTCCTTAAAATCCTATTGCTTTAATATCAGACAAAGATAAAGCCAAATAGGTCTAGTGATCTGTAAAATAGAGTCATTAAATTGATCTCCCCCACCCTTGTTAAATGCTTCGAGGTGTCCAAGTACATTTGGTGAAAAGACGAAAACCAGTGCATTCTCTCTCTCTCTCTCTCTCTCTCTCTCTCTCTCTCTCTCTAGGCCGTTGCACAACCTACCCTCAATCTCTATTCTGACTATAAATTAATCTGACTGTAGGTAAATCAAAAGTCTCTTTTAAAGGCGTTGTGAGAGAGAGAGAGAGAGAGAGAGAGAGAGAGAGAGAGAGAGAGAGAGAGAGACTCTCTCTCTCTCTCTCTCTCTCTCTCTCTCTCTCTCATTAAGGAATCCCGGACTGAGGGAGCCACACTTGATTTTATGTACTGAAAAAAAGTGGTCTTTTTTAGTTATTTTAGCTTGAGTGAAATACTTACACTTCGAGATTTGAACCACGGAGAGAGAGAGAGAGAGAGAGAGAGAGAGAGAGAGAGAGAGAGAGAGAGAGAGAGAGAGAGAGAGAGAGGGGGGGGAGGGGGACTAACAGCCCGCCTCTTCAGTGGGACTAGACTGTTATAGAATTGAAAGACAACCAAATGAGAGCGTACTATTTGGCTCAGCGCTGAGGCCGGGGAGGACATTCCCTGCCATGGATGCAACGGGGAAAAACTGATATTTCGACAAGTGAACTCACAGAGATCATAAATACTGCTTGTAGTGGAGCGCGTGAGGAGAACTGTAAACAAAACCCAAATCCCGGCATTTTAATAGCAGGAATTCACAATCAAGAGTTTAATGAAGTCTTTATCATCTCAATATTTTCATTCAGTTAGATATATATATATATATATATATATATATATATATATATATATATATATATATATATATATATATATATATATTGTACCAACCGTGTTTCACACAATTGTACATAATTCCTTTTGTATATATTATGCTTGTATCTTCGCTCCTCCCTCGCACTAAAACGAACATGAAAATTCCTGTCTGGTTTTTCCTCTGTGATATTGTCTGTCTTGTGAACTTGTCATGTCCTGTTGCCTGGATGTTTGTATATAAGGAGAGTGTTCCACAACAATATAACTCAGTCGTTTCCAATCTGCCTTTGATTTCACAACTCCTCTCTCGGCCCGTCACATTGGTGACCCCGGAAGTCGACTCGCTCCCACCGCCTTCCACCCCCACCCCCTCGCCCCTTCATCGTTGGTACTATGGCGGACTCTACGGCAGTTGGTGCTGCGGCCGCTCCATTCAAACTTTCATCGTTTGCCAGCGGAGAGGCGTTTGCTTGGTTTCAGTGCGCAGAAGTCCAGTTTCGTATCAGGGGCGTGACTCGCTCAACCACCAAAGCGGATTATGTTCTCGCGGCGATACCCGAGGACACCTTCCCAGAAATATCCGACTGGCTTTGTGAACAAGGAGACACCCCAATAGCGTATGACGACCTCAAATCATACCTTCTGCAGCAGTACTCGCCGTCGCCAGCCGCCCGTATAGCAAAGCTTTTTCAGCTCTCGCAACAACCGTTGGGGGACCAAAGGGCTTCGCTCGCCCTCAGGGAAATGACCAGTATCGCTCGCCTTCAACCTGCCGCAGACGGCTCTCCTCGTGAGGTGAACCTACTCCATGCCCTTTGGATACGCCGTTTACCTGAAACTGTGCGCGCTGCCATACCCGATGTCGATAGTTTACCCATAAAGGACTTGATGACCAAAGCCGACGCCCTTATGGACAGCCACTTCAAGACCTCCATCAACGCCTCCACCCCTGACGACGAGGATGCCTATTCAACGTCAACCGAAGCTGACATGAATGCCGTAGGACATACACGCCTACCCCGTGACGTGCCGAAGCGGCGACAAAGCCGCCCACCACCCACCAATCGCTCGCGCCCCAACGAACGACTTCTACAGCCACTTACTACCTCCCATCCGCCGCAGTTTTGCTACTACCACTTCAGATTCGGGGCAACCGCGAAGAAACGTGTAAGTAGGCCATCGCTTGTGGCGGTGGCCTCCCATGTTTCTAATCTTTTCTTTTTACAGGATGCAGGAACGGGCGTGCGATTTTTGGTAGACACGGGTGCTTGTCGTTTTCTTTTGCCAAGGAAACTCTTCAAGGCACAACGTAGTCTGTCTACATCTGCCGACGTCCGCTTGGTAGCTGCCAACGGATCTGCGATACCCACCTACGGTTACGAGAACCTCACATTATCGTTCGGAAACGGTAAATTCAATTGGAGGTTTCTCGTTGCTGACGTCACAATGCCAATTCTCGGTGCGGATTTCCTCTCTCATTTCCACCTTCTGGTCGATGTCGCCCACCGACG
>NW_027171314.1:25000-35000 GCF_036898095.1 Palaemon carinicauda
AGACCCAAGGTATGGTTGATTAATTTGCATTATACATATATTCATAAGTTTACCTATTTTCAATTCTGTCAGTATGAGAACTTTTCTATTTAATCGTCAGTAATTATAATTACTCTTCGTTCAATGTTCATTTAACCATTTCAAATAATTATATGTGTTCAATGTTCAAATTCCTTATGGATATTAAATTATTTCTAACCTCAGTTATTCAGCGAATTTATAAATGAATTATTTCCAATTCTTATTGGTTATTAGAGGCAGTCTTACTCAAATATGATAGATTAATTTATGCATCTTTACAGACGGAATTAATTATAAATTAAATGCCTATAGTTCTTAATTCATAAGAATATATATGAATATTTATCATAAGTCATTATGAGACCAAGGCACATCGAACCGGGGTCATAAATATCCCCACAGTTCATTCTTCTTCTTATTATTATTATCGTTTAGAACGAAATATAGTCCACATTCTAAAACCCTCTCTAGATTCTTTGAAATGTTAGAAACTACTAAGGATCTTCAAACTAATTTCATTTTCAATTAATTTCTTAAATAAGTAATTGCAACTTTAATTACTCGAAATGAAGTCTTACCTAATATCAGTAAAAATATTAATCAAATATGTATAATATTGACTACGTGAGAGATGTTAAAAGCTACAAAATCGATATAGGACCCGTTTTTATTAGTGTTAAAACTCTCTCTCTCTCTCTCTCTCTCTCTCTCTCTCTCTCTCTCTCTCTCTCTCTCTCTCTCTCTCTCTCTCAAGAAAAAAAACAGCGACTGATACGAAGGAGAATGTCATTACAGACCAAGAAGCTTCCTGCCATGCCAGAGGGACTGCTAACAACGCCCCCCCCCCCCCTCCCACACACACACGCACACACCCAAACACACACCTGTGAGTTCTAGCTATTTTTACAATAGACCATTTACAAGAGAGAGAGAGAGAGAGAGAATTTATATCACTCCTACACTATTGATTTACACCGGCTGCCTACTAAAGCAAGAATTGAGTTTTAAAATATTAACAATAACCCATCAAGTTACCAGAACCAGACGTCCTAAATATCTAAGAGAATTGCTACATATCGCGCAGCCAAAAAATTGTGTTGACACGAAAATAGTTAACGATGGTTTCAAACTATTCGAACCTAGATATATGTCTACTGTAGGATCTAAAGCCTTTAAATATGCGGCCCTAAGACTATAAAATAATCTGACCCTAGATATCAGAAAGACTGAATATATTATTAAGGGTTTCATGAGGAAACTGAAGACTTTTTTTCCTCTAAGTGCTTCGAAAATGTAGATTAGACAATAAACGAGCAACATGTGGTGTGAAATGCTGAATGCCTTGGAATGCATATAAAAAATAAAAGACTGAGGGTGCTGTAGAGAGTAGAGGTCCATAGTGTGATAGGACCAGAAAAGCAGCCCTTAATTAAAGTAAAATAACTACACCACCATCACTTAGAAAAAAAGAGTAAATTAATAACTTAAATATATATGTTATTTCAGTTCGAGACTGCTGGAACTTCTTTCATTTTATGAACGGTAAAATGTATTCGCCTTTGAAAATCTCAGCACTGACTATTTAACCATCAATCGTTGGACTATCACGGCTGACTGACTGATTGAGATTTCTCTAGCATCGTGACAGTCTCATAAATGTACATCAGATATAACGAGAACTCGAGGGATAAACACAAGCTTAATATTCCTAAAACAACTTCGTACAATTCTCGATAAATTATCGTTTTTAAACTGTTGTTGTCAAATCGCAAACATAAACAGGGCTGATTCTAAGAGCAAGTGTGTATGGCGTTGCATTTTAAATGGTTACGTTTACATGATTATTTCCATATTGTCCTCCATGACATAATTATCTAACCAAAAAATATGAAAAGTAGGATATTCGTATACAGTATATAGAAAATACGCTGTGCAATAATAATAGCCTTACACCCCTACTCTGAGCAGCCAGTTAAAAGACACCCCCCAACCTCACCCCAACTGTGAGCAACAATGGTGGGGGTGACGGGGTGATAAATATAGCTCTAAGGTCATTGGTCACATGACCTACACTGAAATTGATATCAACAGAGCGGAACTCTTTAATAGACAAAAAGGTCAACTTAGTTCTCGACCTTTTTAGACTGATTTTGGTTGTTTTGCTTGCCTGTGACCTTGACTGCACCTCCAGCCCACTATTCTATCATTTTATTATTATTATTACTTGCTAAACTACAACCCTAGTTGGAAATGCAGGATGCTATAAGCCCAGGGGCTCCAACAGGGAAAATAGCACAATGAGGAAAGGAAAAAAAGGAAACTACAAGGTAATTAACAATTAAAATAATTTGAGAACAATAACAGCATTAGAATAAATATTTCATATATAAACTATAAACACTTTAAAAAAACAAGAGGAAGAGAAATAAGGTAGAATAGTGTGCTAGAGTCTACCCTCAAGCAAGAGAACTCTACCCAAAGACAGGGAAAAACGATGGTACAGAGGTTATGGCACTGTTCAAGACCAGTGGTTTTAAGGTTTTTTGAAAAGTTTGTAGTGCATCTATGAAAAATCTATTTGATGTTAATGTTATTAAAATATCTCGTATCAATCGTTCATTGCTTCTCTTGTAGTTTGTCCTTATTTCATTTCCTCACTGGGCTATTTTTCCTTGTCAGGACCCCTTGGGTTTATATCATCTTGCTTTTCCAACTGGCGATGTAACTTAACTAGTAATAATAGCAAGATGATTCTATAGAGATCACGAGCCAAACTATTTAGCAATGAAGCATAAAGCTATGTATCTGGTCATTCCTAAGCCAATCTTATGTGGTGGCCTCAAGCTTGTTAGTTCCTTTGGTCGCTGCAACCTCACCATCCTTGTGAGCTAAGGATGGTGGGTTTGAGGGAGCCTATAGGTCTACCTGCTGAGACATCAGCAGCCATTGCGTGGCCTTCCTCGGTCATAGTTTGGGTGGAGAGGGAGCTTGGGTGCTGATCATATGTATACATGGTCAGTCTCTAGAGCATGTCCTGCTTGCTAGGGCAATGCCAATATCCCTTGTCTATGAACCTTTAAATGCCCAATTGAATCAACAGCTGCTAAAGAGAGACTACAGTACGACATTGTTCCTTTGGGTCGTAGTGAGATGGTCTCCCTATAGGCCTATAAGGGGTGAGTGACATAAGAAACAAAGGGATTAAGATGAAGCAAAGCTTTGGGATTTTAAATGAACACTTATGGCAACCACTGTTGGTGATTATAGTCTTATGATTACACGACTTCAATTAGTAACACTCTGAAACCAAACCATTGTTCTCTAGTCTTAAGTAGTGCCATGGCCCCTGTACCATGGCCTTGCACTGTCATGGATTAGAGTTCTCTTGCTTGAGGGTACACTCGGGCACACTCTTCTATCTTATTTCTCTTCTTGTTTTGTTAAAGATTTTGTAGATTATACAGGAAATGTTTATTCTAATACTGTTACTGATATCAAAATATTTTATTTTTAATTGTTTATTACTTTTATTGTGGTTTCCTTATTTCCTTTCCTCACTGGGCTATTTTCCCTATACTCTACGTATATGACTAAATAAAGGGAAAGTCGTAGAAGCTGCAGTATTTCCCCATTTAAGATAAATTTTCCAATTCCTATATATTAAATACTAAAGGAATTGACTGTACTATTAGTTTAAAGGTTTAAAGGCCACTCGTGAATAGCTGAGACAAGGGACAGTGACATTGCCCTATCGAGCAGGACAATGCCCTAGAGACTGACCATATATACATATGATCAGCGCCCAAGAAAACAATGGCTGCTGATGACCCAGCAGATAAGACCTATAGGCTCTCCCAAATCCCCCATTCCTAAGCTCAGAAGGATAGTAAGGTTGCAGCAACCAAAAAACTAACAAGTTTGAACGGGACTCAAACCATAGTCTGGCGTTTATCAGTCAGGGACATTACCAGGCTTAGAATATTTGTCTATTTTAATACAATTAAAAGTTTCCATTAGTAAAATTTCCCTCAGATAAATGAAGAGAAAAGTTTGTTCAAAATTGTATAATCTACTTTACTCTATGATTAAAATTGTGGGCAGGAAGGTGTTCACAAACAAACAAAACACAAACAGGAGGTAAAACATAACCACCTTCCAGCTTCGGTGTGCAAGATATCCACAATTGCGTAAACTAACATAAGAGTAGAGCACAGACCTCCGCCCCGGAAACTTATTTCTCGACCTGTTGCTAGACCTTGACCTTTGACCTTAACATGTAATTAATTGGCGTGGATTTTAATACACTCAAATATGAACCAAGTTTAAAGTCTCTGTGACAACAATGTCCAAACTTATGGCTGATTACGTGAATTGGACATTTTGCTTGACAGTGACCTTGATCTGTAACCTTGACCTTCCAAAATTGAATCATTTCCAGATTTTTACATAAGAGTTAATCCCTGCAAGTTTCGTTACTCTACGATTAAAATTGTGGCCAGGAAGGTGTTCACTAACACACACACAGAGTAAAACTTAACCTCCTTCCAACTTCGTTGACGGTGGTCTTGCCTGTTAATATCAACGAAGTCTAATTTAGAATTATCTTGAATTGTTTAAATATCCTTCATTCCTTACAATAATCAGAACTTTGTTTAATGTTTAAGTTGTATTTTTGGTCATTTTGATTTGATTATACATAAATCAAGTCGAACGTAGAGAAGGGATGGTAACCACACGACGTGAGAGAGAGAGAGAGAGAGAGAGAGAGAGAGAGAGAGAGAGAGAGAGCATGAACAATAATTCCTAATAACAAATATATGGTATACACAAGAGAACCCTGATGAAAAGAAGTTCGCTATTTCTTCAATTTCTTAACAACTGGCAACTTGATTTCTACTGAGCCTAAAATACTAAGTCTACACAACACGAGAATTGTTGATATCTACGTCATCACCCAGTCAGTATTGGCACTAACATTAAAAGAACAAAAACTCATTTAATATGATATATTAAGATTTACAAATATAGAATATTTAATATCTCAACATTAAATTGTTTTAAAAATCTATTTGGTTATTGACCGAGAGTGTTATTCAAAATCAGACTCTGGGAAAAAGGTGGTATTATTGTGAAAGTACATTGCTTTGAAATATACTCTTACCTTTATATACCGTTGGATTATGAATCTAGACTATATTTCCTGTCATTCACCAGCACTCTCTATGAAACACAAACAGTCTGGAAAAATGGAAAAATATATATTAGAATGAAGTACGAAACTGATAACATGTAGAATTTTTTAATAATAACCCACTTAATATAAGAAGGGAGACTTGTGATAGATTTGGCAGTTGTAACTGAGTACACAAAATGATTCAACTTTCCTCTATTAAAGTGTATATATGAGAAATAAAACTTAGGGGTCCCAGATCAGGCAGAAACATTTTGTGTGGAGTGGGGCCACATCAGCACATTAAATCAAGTAGGTTAAGTATTTAAGTGGGAAGAGACTATTCGTTTGTAAGTACACTTAACAACCCGAGATTCTCCTGAATAAATAGGTCTTCGGCACTCTTACTAAACAAATATACTGATACATGTATAAATGAAGTTTTTGTACAATAAAATTCAAAAGTCTCCCGACATACATTGTCAGTGATCCCAGCGCATTCTCTACTTAAGGTTGGTAATGGATTGGGACTTGGTGAATGTGACTGTACAACAGGCAATAATACCAGGTCAAGAAGCTTCTATACCACTTAATAACATAAAAAAAAAGGACGGAAATCTGTGGAAGTCTGACTGTGAAGCAAATGGCAGGTGGTCCTATAGACGAGGAGGATTTTTTTTTCATATAAAACTTGAACCAGAAATCAATGTTATTTGCTTGGAAGGAAAAGTGGTGTGGCACAATTCAAGTTCATAAAATGAAGAAGAACTCGTAACGTGTATAAAGAATAGGGATATCAATAAACAGTGTAATATTAACCCTAAGTGAAAGATATTGGCAAGTTTCAGTACAGAATAATGTTGATAATCGATGGGTTCGTTGATTCTAGTTTAGTGAAATAAAGGGTATAAAAAGACACTTCTCAAGACATTAATATTTTCCTCAGAGAGAGAGAGAGAGAGAGAGAGAGAGAGAGAGAGAGAGAGAGAGAGAGAGAGAGAGAGAGAATTGCCATTGACCTTCGGTTGTATGTACGACCTGTTAAGAACACAAGACTGGCGACACAGCACACTCATTTCATAATTCATTACTCTACAGAAATCCGTAACTTACTTCAACACCACAAGACTAGATATTGACCTTATTCTACGAAACGAGAATGATGACAATGTTCATATTTCACTTTATTTGAATTAAAAAAGTTTAAAATACGTTCTTTTTATTTCAGCGTGAACACTTGCAAAGCAAATGCGTAAAAATTTGGAGCCAATCATAAACCAAGATCTTGAAAAGCGACTGCAGCTTGCACCAGATGACTATGGTTCGTCTCAAGTCTTAAAGATTAAAGCACCATTAAAACTCCATCTTAACCAACAGATTTTTAACGAATACAAAAACATTGTTCATCTTAAGTTTAATATTCGTTTGACAAATGATCTTATAAAATAAATCAGTCAACATATACTCCCCACCCAGGTAACATACACAAATCTCTCACTCGAATCCTATGGGGGATTTACCATAAAATCCTGGGAGATTTACCACAAAATCCTGGGGCATTTATTACAAAATCCTCGCCATATACCCCAAAATCCTGGGAGATTTACCACAAAATCCTGGGGCATTTATTACAAAATCCTCGCCATATACCCCAAAATCCTGGCGATTTACCACAAAATCATTAAGGATTTATCCCCGAATCCCGTGGGGGGATTAACCCCCAAAAACCTGTGGGAAGATTTGCACAAAATTCCTTGGGGATTTATCCCTAAATCCAGTAGGATTTAACCACAAATCCTAGGAGGATTTAACCATATTCTGGGAGAATTTAAATCCGAATCTTTAGGATTTAATCCCGAATCCTTGGGGGGATTTAACAACGATTCCTGGGAGATTTAGCCACGGAGAATTTATCAACGAATTCTGGAGTATTAAACCACGAACTATGGGGATTTAATTACGTATTCTGGGGATTTAACCCACGAATCCTATGAGGATTTAACAACATAACCTTAGGGAATTTAACTAGGAGTCCTTGAGGTTTTAACCACAAGTTCCAGGGATATGACCACGAATCCTATGGAGTTTTAACCATGAAACCTTGAAGATTTAAAAACGAATTCTTCGGGGATTTAACCACGAATCAAAAAGGGATCTAAACAGGAATCCTGCGGTGATTTAATCACAAACGCTGAGGGAAATCAAACCACGAGTCCCAGGAAAATCTAACCCGGAATCTTGCCGGGGTTTAACCAAGAATCCTAGGGAGACTTAACTGAAAATCCTTGGGGAATTTAACCACAAATTCTGGTGAACTTAACCATGAATCCTAAGGAATTAAACCACAAATTCTGGAGGGATTTAACAATGAATTTTGGAGGGGTTTAAGCACGAATTCTGGAGGAATTTAACCACGAATTCTGGAGGGATTTAACCATGAATTTTCGAGGGGTTTAAGCACGAATTCTGGAGGGATCTAACCACGAATTCTGGAGGGATTTAACCACGGATTTTGGAGGGATTTAACCACGAATTCTGGAGGGATTTAACCACGGATTTTGGAGGGATTTAACCACGAATTCTGGAGGGATTTAACCACGGATTTTGGAGGGATTTAACCACGAATTCTGGAGGGAATTAACCACAAATTCTGAGAGGAATTTAACCTCGAAATCTGGAGAGATTTAACAGCGAATGCTTGAGGGATTTAACCATGAATCCTGGAGGATTTAACCATGAATCTTACTGAGATTTAACCACGAATCGTTGGGGACTTAATTTTTGCCTACGGGCCAACCAAGGGAAAGGCCCGTGCCAACAACAAGTGTTGGCTTTAATACCCCAACAACAACGGGACTTAATTCCGACTCCTAGGGTAAGATTATTAACACGTTAAGAAAAATAATATTGCAAAAACCCTTCTTTGACATCACGAAATTTTACAAGTTAAACTATCTGTTTACAAGACCAGACTCTCCATATACTGCTAAATTATTCAAAGCTATTGTTTTCCTCTATTACTTTTACATAATTCAAAAACAAATTGACACATGGAAAATACGTTAGAGTTACAATAAACTATAGAACTATAAGAAAAAAAACTAGCCTTGTTTCCTCTGTAAACGACCTGGAACTGACATCATCAACATAGTCAACCAAACAGAAGTTCGTGAAACCAATGTACGATTGATATTTATGTTCAAAATATATACTAAATTAAAAACGGAGTTATTACTTAAAAGTGTCCATAAAATATACAATTCACAAATAATGACAGTTTTGAGTAATGAAAATTAGAGGAAACCAGCTGATTTGCATGATTTGGCAGTGAATGAAGAGTGTGTGTGGTGTCTTTTGTAAACAAACATGAAGGTTAACAATGTCTTTTCCGAATGAAAACAAGACGTTTTAGGAGAACAAATCGAGATTGTTGTCAAAACAGCTAAAATATCCTCTGAAAACATTTTTAAACAAGCAGTCGTTTCTCAAAAGGAAATTAATGTGTTTTACGAAGGATATAAAATGAATATGAAATGGTAATAACAATACACAGATTTCGATATTTTCAAATTATCCTAAAATTACAACTAGACCTAAATGTTCAAAAATAATTATATTAATAATTACAGCTATAAATTAATAACACGTAATTAATTACACCATTTAGGATTTAATATATTCACACTTAAAATAGCTATTTTATTAATAAGAAATGTGATATATCCCCTATATATTAAAGAGCAAGTCTCTCTCTCTCTCTCTCTCTCTCTCTCTCTCTCTCTCTCTCTCTCTCTCTCTCTCTCTCATATACTTAAGAGTAATAAGCATATTGTTTAATAATGACTTATTCATATCAATAGATTACACCCATAAAATTGAATGCCATCAGTATTAATGGAAATTACATCAATATAGCTTAATTACATCTAGAATAATTATTTTAACTACATCGTTTATAAGTAACAAATTAATGATAAAGTATAAAAAAAATACATCAGTAATACATAAATGAAAAACACAAATAATAGATCAGTTCGCTGTATTGATAAATTAAATAAATCAGTAATTTAAAAAATTACATCAGTAATATATAGGCACTAGAAAAATTGGAAAACCTAGGCCTATATGGCTTAGGACTATAAAGCGCGAAGTAGGGGATGATGAATGGAGAAGTATTGAATTAAAAGCTCAAGATAGAGACGACTGACGAAATCTAACCGAGGCCCTTTGCATCAACAGGCGAAGGAGATGAAGATGATGAATATATAAATCAAATACACAAGAAATAGACCAGTTCGCTGTATTGATCAATTAAATAAGTCCGATTAATTATTATGATTAGCATTACTCAGCACAGAGCGTAAAATGAATTAAAAAAGGCAAAACCAAAGTAATGAATAACTTCAACTCTGACCAACATTATTCGTGGATAAAAAAGTCTAAATTTCGTGGTCCACTTGGTCCAACCATCAACTCTCTCACCTGTCAGTCACACCTTAATGACAGATACCCAATCCCTCGACTACCAGTAATATATATGAAGCTAATTGAATGTACGTTATCGTGTTTATGACCTCATAAAATAGGTTACGATGTCTCAATGACTTTACACAGACATATAATGGAAGCAATCCTTTCCGAGTGGGAATACCCTAACGTGGTGAAAGGGTTTGCGTATCGCCATGAGCAGTAAAGCTGTACTAGTCAGGGACACATATACTAGGTTGGTTTGCTCTGAGTGAAGACAAACATCTCCTACCATTAATGAGCACTGGCCTGCATGATGATGAAAAATGGCCAGACCCCAGA
>NW_027171314.1:40000-50000 GCF_036898095.1 Palaemon carinicauda
TTTAGATCTTGGTACCTTCTGCTTCCCTCCCTCCCTCCCTTCAGGTCTTGTGGTCTCTCCAACTTATTTTCAACACCTTCCTCCTCCTCCTCCATATCCACATTTCGAATCCTTGGCAGAGGCTTCTTGTCTGTTGCTTTTATAGTCCAGGTTTTCAGAACTGTATAATGCTACACTCCATGTGAAACATTTTACAAATCCTTTCTTTAGTTCCATTTTGAGTTTTCCCGTCATTATTATTATTATTATTATTATTATTATTATTATTATTATTATTATTATTATTATTATATCCAATTAACCAAGAGCCATGAAACCTATTGCGCCGAGAAGGGGAGTAAGATACACATTCATTGTTTAAAGATGAACAGCAATAGCTAATAACTTATGTTTTTACTTCCCCTGAACTGAATGTAGTAATTATTGAAGAACATTGAAATAATAAGACAAAAATCTAAACTAGATGTGCAACAAATCTAAAATATCAACGAATCTATGTGTTTTCTTTTAGTCGAATCAAACGCTGAACTGCCATACTATTCCTTTGAACACAAAACAAATCAGTTACAAAATCTATAGCAAACTTATATCTGAACTGAAGGATTCATTTCTACATAAGGTGTCAAAGAGAATGATAAATTAACCCTAATATGGTATCTATCAATCTTGGCATTGGTGTGTTTTAGGTTTGGTTTCGGTTAGGGTTTGGTTTCGGTTTGGGTTTGGCTTGGTTTTAGTTTAGTGGTTTGGTCTGGTTTGGATTTGGTTTTTGTTTGGTGGTTTGGTTTTGGTTTTGTTATAGTTTGTTGGTTTGGTTTTGGTTTTGTTTTAGTTTGGTGGTTAGGTTTGGTTTGATTTTAGTTTTGGTTTTGGATTATTTTTAGATTGGTGGTTGAGTTTTGTTTAATTTGGTGGTTTGGTTCGGTTTGGATGTGGGTTAGGTTTTGGTTTTGGTTTGGTTTTAGTTTGGTGGTTTGGTTTGGTTAAGTTTTGATTGGGTTTGGGATCGGTTTTGGTTTGGTGGTTTGGTTTAGTTTTTGTTTGGTTTTAGTTTGGCTTGGTTTGGTTTAGTTTAGGGCTTTGTTTAGTTTTGGTTGTGTTATGGTTTGTTTCAGTTAGGTTTGTTTTGGTTTGGCATGGGTTTGGTTTTTGGTTTGGTTTGGTTTTTGTTTAGGTTTGGTTTGGGTTATTGTGGGTTGGGTTGTCTCTGGTTTAGTTTTGTTTTCATTTTGGTTTTGGTTTTGGCTGGGGTTTTGGTTGTATTAATTGGTTTTAGTTTGGTTTTGATTTCTGTTTGGTTTGCTTTAAGTGTTTTTTTTTTGTTTTTTTTATTTGCTTTGGTTTTGGTTGTACTGTGAGGTTGGCTTGGTATGGTTTGATTTTATTTGGTTCAGTTTGGGTTTTTGTTTGGTTTGGTTTTGTTTTATATTGGTTTGGTTAGGTTTTGTATTAATTCGGTTTAGTTTGGTTTGTTTTGGTTGGTTGGTTTTTGTTTTGTTTTGTTGATTTGGTTTGATTTGTTGGTTAATGGAAGCCTCAAAACAAAACTTTATTACCACACTAAATTAGAATTTCTATTGTCATATGATATATTGCATTCATATATCTAGTTGGCCACGTGGTCACTTTTTGGTATTCCTCCTAACAAAATTCCCGATAATTCTAACTATAAACAAGTTTCCAACTCCATCTATTGGCCTCTGAGAGAAGCTTGGTTGTTCTGGTTAACTGCAGGGGAGGAAGGGTGTTAGAAAATTGTCATATTTGCAATTTTCTCGGAAGTTATAGTTTCAAATAAATTTCAGTATTTGCATTTAGAATTAATTTCCTAAACTGTTCTGCTGAATACTTATATTAAGGCTAATATGATTGAACTAACGATATTTTAAGTAAGGCTGACTCTATTTTTCCCCTAAACTGATAATGCATTGGCCCATCATAAGCGAAATGAAGACCCTGATTACCAACAGAATACGATGCAATATAAAAATAACAATATATAAGTGGCTTGTATGATAATGTATCACGAATCCTAAATTATATTCTTTATATAAATTCTAATAATTGGTGTTGATAAATGAGCTCAATAAATCATATTTTCTGTGATTATTCGTCTTTTGAGGTTTCATAGGTTGGTACTCCTGACTGCTGCAAAGACACTAAAATAGGGTGTTGGGATGACGTCATCGTAAGTTTTGAGCAGACGAAATAGAAAAAAATAATTTCATACATTTAATTAGTGGATTAAACGTTGTCTTGACGTATTATTTTATATGTTTACAGTTAAAACGTATTTATTACATCAATAAATATATGTACAACAAGTAAATATCTAAAATGGTACTCAGTGTACAAGAATTCCTACAAATTTGAACTATTTTCGTCAGTGTCGTATGAACTAGTTCAAGTTTCGGTTGGTAACATCTTCAAAGATTTCCCAAAGTTGTGCACAGGCACGGAATGGACAAATAGCTCAATTTACCTAATAAGAAAATAATAAAAACATTGAAGATTGTAGCTTTATTTTTATAATAATAATAATAATAATAATAATAATAATAATAACCTTAAGCACTATACTAGTTCTCCCTCATTACGTAAAAAAACCTAGATGTACTATCAAATACCAGAGATATTCGTAAGACAAAAGATATATCAATATCAATAGTTTAGCAAAAATCTGTATCTGCAAACATCATCATCTTGTTTCTATGAATAATTTTGAAATGTACCAAAGGTTTTGATATCTTTGTCTGGGATGGTGTGTTAATATAAGGGTTAATATAAGGGTTAACATATTGTTTAATATTATCATCATCACTATTATAGGTTAAGCCAGACAGTTAATTATGTAATTTAACTGTTACATGATCTCACTGTTTAAGATTCATAAAATGTATCAGAAGTTTCAAATAACGGGTTTTAGATAATACGTTTTACTCTCATATATATATATATATATATATATATATATATATATATATATATATATATGTATATATATATATATATATATATATATATATATATATATACATCCTTTTCTGACCAGGGATAACTTTACGTATTGGAATGTTTTGTGTATCGATATGATCAGCAAAGCTGTGCTAATCAGGCCCACCCATACTAGGTAGGTTTGCTGTAGGCGATCAGATGAATATATATATATATATATATATATATATATATATATATATATATATATATATATATATGTATGTATGTATGTATATACCTATATATGTGTGTGTGTGTGTGGAGAAAGAGAGTATCTATTTTACAACAATACTTGCTATTTATAACACATTCATCTCTTCGAACTTGGACTTGCTAAGGAGAATATCTAAATACAACTACACACAATTATTGCAGCAGAATTGGACTGCAATCAAGGCAATGGATTCAGTGTTGTCCTCTATGATGCATATCTGATGTGTCTCTATTCAATCCCTCAGTATTGAATGGGAACATCAATGATGTGGTTATTGTCTTCCTCGATGATAATGTGTACATCATATTTAGGTTCAATTGCATATTTGGGGAACATCTTTAGAAAGCAGCTTGGAATGTTTATATCATCTTGGGCAAATTAAGATCTTTGCTTGGGTAAAAAAGATAGTGATGATAATACCTGGACAGGAAAATTAATGTGTCTATATGAATATGTCTTAAAATAACATTTCATATTTGAATATGTACTGTATATATATATATATATATATATATATATATATATATATATATATATATATATATATATATATAATATACACATATGTATATATATACATATATATATATATATATATATATATATATATATATATATATATATACACACACATATATATATATATATATATATATATATATATATATATATATTTATATATGTGTGTGTGTGTGTGTGTGTGTGTGTGTGTGTGTGTATGTATGTATAGGTAGTCGTGTGGCCAGGGCACCAGCCACCAATTGAGATGCTACCGCTAGAGAGTTATGGGGTCTTTTGACTGGCCAGACAGTACTACATTGGATCCTTCTCTCTGGTTACGGTTTTTTTTCCCTTTACCTACACACATACACCGAATAGTCTGGCATATTCTTTATACATTCTCCTCTGTCCTCATACCCCTGACAACACTGAGATTACCAAACAATTCTTCTTCACCCAAGGGGTTAACTACTGCACTATAATTTTTTAGTGGGTACGTTCCTCTTGGTAAGGGTAAAAGAGACTCTTTAGCTATGGTAAGCAGCTCTTCGAGAAGAAGGACACTCCAAAATCAAGCCATTGTTCTCTAGTCTTGGGTAGTACCATAGCTTCTATACCATGGTCTTCCATTGTCTTGAGTTAGAGTTCTCTTGCTTGAGGGTACACTTGGGCACACTATTCTATCTTATTTCTCTCCCTCTTGTTTTGTTAAAGTTTTTATAGTTTATATAGGAGATATTTATATTAATGTTATTGTTCTTAGACTATTTAATTTTTCCTTGTTTCCTTTCCTCAATGGGTTATTTTCCCTGTTGGAGCCCCAGGGATTATAGAATTGTGTTTTTCCATCTAGGGTTATAGCTTAGCAATTAATAATAATAATACTATTAAGCCATATAAGAATTTAAGAGAGACAAATTACTATTATGGGTACAGAATAAGTTTCTATTGCTTGTACAGGTCAACTTAGATTCAAAACTTTGTAACTATTGAACTTTTGAAGTAGAATGTCCAGTAAATGAGAGATAGGATTATTCCAGATTAAAATATATACTGTAGCTGAAAGGATCACCCAATTGTGAGATTTTTGCTATGAATATATCACTTTAATTTTCGTCCTACACAGAGAGAGAGAGAGAGAGAGAGAGGGAGAGAGAGAGAGAGAGAGAGAGAGAGAGAGAGAGAGAGAGAGAGAGAGAGAGAGAGAGAGAGAGAGAGACTGGTGGGTCTGGCTGATATTGCCAGCATCTGTCAAACTAAGCTGTTGACAACACCCATAGATGGTAAGCGCCGATGCAAGAGTCTTGAACAAATTCATTTATTTCACAAGAATGCAGAGCTGTACAAATTATGAGCTTCCTAAGACTGCCGTTGGTTGAGACCAAGGGAAGATGTGTAAAACTAATAGTTGTTTTCATCTATCAGGAATTGTGTGTACTTCCTTCCAAATGAATGATATCTGATACGGGGTTGTGCGAGATGAATTAGTACAAGCATTAATTTTTGGCATAGATAAAATGATAAATGAATTTGATTTATATGCGATGTGTACGTTCAGTTGCTCACGATTGTGTCTATATGTCAACTGATGAATTGTTTTGTAAGTTTATTCATACACAATTCCTCAATAACTACCTTTGCCTAGCATCTAATATTGACGAAACTATTCTTATACTTTTGCAGAAAAAAATATGCACAAATTAAATTTTTTTCACAATTTTCAACAATTGGTAGCCTATGCACAAAAAAAGTTGTCAATTGTCCTCCAGTTTCATAAAGAAAATATGTAACTAAAAATCATTTTTCAAAATGAAACATTAATAAAAAATTTCTAAGATAATGCCCTCTAAATTCCTCTCTGGCGCCAATAGAGAATTTAGGCCTGTGGCCATGCAATGGTGCTGGTAATTACTCAATTTCTTCCTTTATCAACAACTTCGCTAATTTAAGTAAATGAATCTTTAGAGTTTATGGTGATTAAACATCCGAGAGAAAATAAGAGAAAGATAGACGTTAAATGACTCCTTACCTTTTCCCTCTATTTTTCACAGCACCATAGTTAAAAACCAAGTCCTTTTCCGGCCGGGTTTATGGCGGACTGAATCTCCTTCTACAGCTATCAAAAACATCCATAGACAAACACTAGAATATCCATAGATCAGAACTATTTCCCCATAGTATTATTCATTACACTGTATATATGGTGCTGTATTTTCTATCGTAATATTCTATATATTTATTTTCAATCACTGTATTTATGAAACCACAAAACTATGAAATTTAAATAAGCAAAAGGATAAGCCAACTTGTGTTTTGATTTTAACCTGTGCTAAGAAGGATATATTCATGCAGTTATAATTGTATTGAGATTCCCACACAAACAATTAACAGAATGCAAATATCTCAATTTTGTGCCTCTAACAACTAGAATGTCCCTCCGACACACCCAGCCTCGGTCTTACTATCTTTTCAAAATTTAACACAAACTTAAATGGAGACCTACCCGTACTCTTATGCACTGTTGCATTATAAGCCCACAACGCTCTACCAACATACAAATCCCAATCATTATAACATGTACTCATCATTCGCAAAATTTCAGTTTATGTTCTTACAGTCCTTTCAGCCAACCCATTCGCACTTGGCATATAAGGAGTCGAATACACATGTTCAATACCCCATTCTCTTAACATCTGCTCAAACTCCCATCCAACAAACTCAGGGCCATTATCACTTAACATTCTCACAGGCTTACACACACACATCGGCAACATCACTTGACCAACCAATCTTGCAACAGTCTCACTTGGTTTATCCTTGATGGGTACTGCATACATAAATTTACTCATGTGATCAACCATAACAATCATTCCCACATGTCTTCTCGCAGTCACAGGCAACGAAACACAATCAATCACAAACATCTCAAATGGTTCTTTCATACGTAATCTCAAAACAGGCGGATTAGCATGCACTCTCTGATACTTCCCTTTCTGGCAATCTTCACACGTAGTCGCTACATCCTTACATATCTGACTCAACCCAGGTGTAAACAATCTCTCACGCATGCATTCCCATAATTTATTCTTACCCATATGCCCATATCTGTCATGCACTAACATACACATACTTACTGCTGCATGCATTGGAAACACAGGAACATATATATCTTCATCCATTCCTTTATGTAGAAAATAAACAATATTCTTACACACAATAAGTTTCTTACTTACTTTCTTATACACCTCCAAATCAGACGGCCATTCTTCTACCTCAATACTATTCAACATACATTCACGTAACCTTTTAATTTCCACACATTCATATTGCATTTCTTCCACCTCCTCTTTAGTCAGTAGATCATCCTCACTCCTCGTAATATCAACCATGCCAACAAAATACGCCATAAATACACTATTATCTTCTATCACAACTACTTCATATCCATTCTTCAGAAGCAAACTACTACCAATATCAACTGATAAATCATGCAATCTTAAAATGTCAATTCCTATCAAAAAACAACTAGGCATCTCATTCTCTCCCATTGTAATGAAACTATGTTCCACCTCCACACTTCCCAGTTTTACTTTCAAACCCACTTCTTCCCAAACTAGCAAACTTCCTTTACCTATCCCTGAATTCTCACACTCGTACATTGCCTTTTCACTTCCCAATTGTACCGCTCTATTTCCTTTTTAACAGACACATTCACTAATGACACTTGCGTGCCTGTATCAATTAAACTGCAGTACTCATTTCCATTTATACCCACATACGTCATCATTCTTCCTTTTACACCATGCATACAAATGTTTACTCTCCTATCAACAGGGTCATTCTTGTTACACCTATGTTCATCTTCGCTATCTTCCATGCTCATACCACTCAGATTCAAGTCACTCGGGCAATCCTCCTTCTCACTCAACAACTTGCAACATCTTTCATTATATTGTAACCTCAATATATACTCCCTCTCAGTCTCCTTATTTGCCCGGTATTGCATCGGACGATTCCAACCAAAATACAAATAAACAGTGACACCATACAACATACTTACTACCAACAGTACTTTTGATAACAATTCACCCTCAAGCACACTATCCTCCTCCTTATATGCCATTCCTTTCAATACTTCATTCCTAACATTCATTCTAAGCTTATCTACACTAGCAGGTATATCCTTATTCAAACCCTTCAATTTAAACTTATTCAACCCACACAAAATACATTTATACACCATGTCATCCCCTTCAAAACTTTGTACCAACACTAAATCTTCCAGCAACCTTTCAAAATTACTATCATTCTCTCTACTATCTTCTATCTTACCATGCATTCTTGACATCGCATCTGCTATCACATTCTTACTCCCAGGTACATATTCAAGCTTAAAGTCAAATTCATTCAAATCCTCTATTGTCCTCGCAACCCTAGCATTCACAGACTCTTTCCTAATCATGTACAATAGATTTCACACCATAAAAAAATACCTTCAACACTTTCACACAAAACCTTATCGCAGCCAACTCCCTTTCAATCGTGGAAAACTTTCGCTCAGCCTTATTAAATGCTTTACTTACATACGCTATCATTCTCAACTGTTCTTCTCCATTTATTCTTTGCATTTGAGCCATGCAACCACCCATACTAATCCCACTAGCATCCGTATATAACTCTAGAATACTCGCATGCTCACTATAGTCGGGAAAGGCCGAAGTGACGTCTCTCGCAGCCTCTTCTTTCAACTTTTCAGATTCTTCAATCATACGGTCACCCCATTTCAGTCTAGTACTATTTCTCTTACCTGTCCACTCATTCAACGGTTTCCTTATTCCCGAACAATCTCTGACAAACTTTCGACCAAATTCAATCAACCCAAGAAAACCTCTCAACTCACACACCGTACAAGGACGTGGAAATTCTCTCACTTTACTCACAAACTTATCACTCTTCCTTATACCCAATTCACTCACCACATGCCCAAGAAATTCCACCTCCCCGGCCAACCATGTACACTTTTCAAGCTTAACTTTCACACCAACTTCTATCAAACGTTCTAATACTGCTTCAAGCAACTGCATGTGTTCCTCAACAGTCTCACTCGCAATCAAAACATCATCTATAAAAACAGTCACCTTCTGTCAATCAAACCCAGCCAAAATTACATTCATCGCCCTCTGGAAGGCAGCAGGCGCATTAGCAAGGCCAAAACTTAATCTTCTAAACTGATAATGACAATTACTATTTGAAAATGCTGTAATGGGCATGCTCCCCTCTGCCAGAGGCATCTGGTAATAGCCCCAAACTAAATCTAACTTTGTAAAAACCTTCATACCATGCATCTTATACACACAGTCAGACACTACATTCATCGGCAACCGTTCTTCAACAGTTACTTCATTCACCTTCCTATAATCAATACACATACGTAAACTTCCATCCGGCTTTCTTACAGGTACAATAGGGCTATTCCAGGCTCTCTCACTCCTTTCTATTACACCCATTTGCTCTAACTCCTGGCACTGCTCTTCTATTTCTCTGGCAATAGGCGGAGGAAAATGTCGGGGATGCTGATATATGGGGGTATCATTACTAAGAACTATCTTAAATTCAGGCAGCTTTGACCACTCACAATCCTCGTCACCACGACTCAAAACCCTCCGCCTATCCCATAACATCCTATACAATTGTTCCCTTTCTCCCTCACTTATATTCTCATCTACATTAATTCTTTCAAACTTTCACAGTCCCAATCGTCATCCAGCTTTATCTTACCCATCATAACATGTCTCAATTTAACATATCTTTCATCCTCTACATTGACCAACGTATACGTACATCCCATGTAATCACCCTCACGTATACCCCGTATTCTCTTCCTCCTTACAGTCGGCAACAAGCTCACATACACCTTCGGCTATTGCAAATTCAAAATACCATCATACACATGCACACTTGTTTTCACTAAATTACTTGCTTCTGAACCTTCCACTACGTATTCACAATTGTCACTATTGGCAATTCCCAGACTATTCGGTCATGCAATTTTGACACTGACAACCTCACTCGCATCTCTTGAGAACTTAACACCTTGTTTCTCTACTAACGGCACACCTTTCCATACCTTCGTACATACACTACCATCTTCATTCAAATAAAATACCCCACAAAATTTACCCTTAACTTTCATCTCTATCATATTTACACTAGGATGTACAATCATACCGCATTTTTTCAAGAAGTTATAACCTAGTAACACATCATATTTGTCATTTACTCCCGCAA